>NC_135986.1:1162515-1190015 GCF_053455715.1 Rhinoraja longicauda
CACACTTATCCACATTAAACTGCATCTGCCATGCATCGCCCACTCCACACAACCTGTCCAAGTCACCCTGCAACCTCATAGCATCTTCCTCACAGTTCACGCTGCCACCCAGCTTTGTATCATCTGCAAATTTGCTAGTGGTGCTTTTAATCCCTTCATCCAAGTCACAGATCAGCCATGATTGAATGGCGGAGTGGACTCGATGGGCCGAATGGCCTTATTCTGCTCCTATGACCTGCGAGAGGCAGCGGAGAGAGAGCGCGGGGGGGGGGGGGGGAGACCATGGGTCACGGAGCCAGCACGGACCAGGTGGAGGAGTGGCCTCTTAGCCAAAGTGGGAACACCTTGCCAGGAATGGGGCACAGCGGAGAAACAGGCCCTTCGGCCCATCCAGCCGTGCTGGCACCTTTGCCCGTGGTTTTAGTTCATAAGGCCATAAGTGATCGGAACAGAATTAGGCCATTCGGCCCATCGAGTCGCACTCCGCCATTCAATCACGGCTGGTCTATCTCTCCCTCCCAACCCCGTTCTCCCGCCTTCTCCCCATAACCCCCGACACCCGCCACTGATCGAGGAATCTATCTACCTCTGCCTTCAATGTCTCCACTGACTTGTGGCCTCCACAGCCGTCTTGTGGCAAAGAATCCCACAGATTCAACGCCCGAATCCTCCGGTCCTAGTTTATTGCCCCGTGTACCGAGCGAGGGTACAGGGAAAAGCTTTGTGGTTGCGTGGCTAACCGGTCATCGGAGAGACTGCACACGATTACAGTCGAGCCGTCCACAGTGGACAGATACTGGATGAAGGGATAACCTTTAGTTGTTGTGTAAATGTAAAGATGGAGGGGAGGGAGGGAGGGAGGGAGGGAGGGAGGGAGGGAGGGAGGGAGGGAGGGAGGGAGGGAGGGAGGGAGGGAGGGGGGGAGGGAGGGAAGGGAGGGAAGGGAGGGAAGGGAGGGAAGGAGGGGACACAATGGAACCACAAGTTCCCTACAGAATGAATTTCCACATTGAAGGTTTAGTGTAAGAAAGATGTGTATTCATTCATCCACCTCCCCCTCCCTCCCTCCCTCCCTCCCTCCCCTCCCTCCCTCCCTCCCTCCCTCCCTCCCTCCCTCCCTCCCTCCCTCCCTCCCTCCCTCCCTCCCTCCCTCCTCCTCCCCTCCCTCCCTCCCCTCCCTCCCTCCCTCCCTCCCTCCCTCCCTCCCTCCCTCCCACCCTCCCTCCCTCCCTCCTCCTCCCTCCCTCCCTCCTCCCTCCCTCTCCCCCTCCCCCCCCCCTCTCTCTCCCTTTCCCCCTCTCTCTCCCTCCCTCCCCCCTCCCTCCTCCCCCTCCCCTCCCTCCCTCCCTCCCTCCCTCCCTCCCTCCCTCCCTCCCTCCCTCCCTCCCTCCCTCCCTCCCTCCCTCCCTCCCTCCCTCCCTCCCTCCCTCCCCTCCCTCCCCTCCCTCCCACCCTCCCATCCCTCCCTCCCTCCCTCCCTCCCTCCCTCCCTCCCTCCCCTCCCTCCCTCCCTCCCTCCCTCCCTCCCTCTCCCCTCCCCTCTCTCCCCCCTCTCTCCCTCCCCTCTCTCCTCCCCTCTCTCCCTCCCCTCTCTCCCCCCATCCCTCTCCCTTCTCTCCCTCCAGGATGTCTTTCGAAGTGGCCAAAATTCCAGCTCTGGGAGCTGTGGGATTGGAGGAACTGATGGCTGGAGAGGATGTATCCTAGGAGTGTTCACCCCCTACTCTTCCCCATCGCTTCTCCCCCCCCCTCCCACCCCCAGGGGTAGGGGTTCTGTAACGAACCCAGGCCCCGCCCTGCCCCACCCGCCCTGCCCCACCCTGCCCTACCCTGCCCTGCCCCACCCACCCTGCCCTGCCCCACCCGCCCTGCCCCACACTGCCCCACCCTGCCCTGCCCCACCCTGCCCTGCCCTGCCCACCCTGCCCTGCCCTGCCCCACCCTGCCCCGCCCCAGCCCTGCCCCACCCTGCCCTGCCCCACCCTGCCCTGCCCCACCCAGCCCCACCCTGCCCTGCCCTGCCCCACCCTGCCCTGCCCCACCCTGCCCCACCCTGCCCTGCCCCACCCTGCCCTGCCCCACCCTGCCCCACCCTGCCCTGCCCCACCCTGCCCTGCCCCACCCTGCCCTGCCCCCCACCCTGCCCTGCCCCACCTGCCCTGCCTGCCCCACCCTGCCCTGCCCCACCCTGCCCTGCCCCGCCCTGCCTGCCCTGCCCTGCCCTGCCCCACCCTGCCCTGCCCTGCCCCACCCTGCCCTGCCCCACCCTGCCCTGCCCCACCCTGCCCTGCCCCACCCTGCCCTGCCCTGCCCCACCCTGCCCCACCCTGCCCTGCCCCACCCTGCCCTGCCCTGCCCTGCCCCTGCCCCACCCTGCCCTGCCCTGCCCCACCCTGCCCCACCCTGCCCTGCCCTGCCCCACCCTGCCCTGCCCTGCCCCACCCTGCCCTGCCCCACCCTGCCCTGCCCCACCCTGCCCTGCCCCACCCTGCCCTGCCCCACCCTGCCCTGCCCTGCCCCACCCTGCCCCACCCTGCCCCGCCCTGCCCTGCCCTGCCCCACCCTGCCCCACCCTGCCCCGCCCTGCCCTGCCCCACCCTGCCCCACCCTGCCCTGCTTCACCCTGCCCTGCCCTGCCCTGCCCCACCCTGCCCCACCGCCCCACCCTGCCCTGCCCCACCCTGCCCCACCCTGCCCTGCCCCACCCTGCCCCCCTGCCCTGCCCCACCTGCCCGCAGCCCTGCCCCACCCTGCCCACCCTGCCCCTGCCACCCTGCCATGCCTGCCCCACACGGCCCTGCCCACCCTGCCCCACCCTGCCCACCCTGCCATGCCCTGCCCCACCTGCCCTGCCCCACCCTGCCCCACCCTGCCCTGCCCCACCCTGCCCCACCCTGCCATGCCCTGCCCCACCCTGCCCCACCCTGCCCTGCCCTGCCCCACCCTGCCCTGCCCTGCCCTGCCCCACCCTGCCCTGCCCCACCCTGCCCTGCCCCACCCTGCCCCTGCCCCACCCTGCCCTGCCCCACCCTGCCCCCGCCCCACCCTGCCCTGCCCTGCCCCACCCTGCCCTGCCCTGCCCCACCCTGCCCTGCCCTGCCCCACCCTGCCCCACCCTGCCCTGCCCTGCCCCACCCTGCCCCACCCTGCCCTGCCCTGCCCCACCCTGCCCTGCCCCACCCCTGCCCTGCCCCACCCTGCCCCGCCCCACCCTGCCCCGCCCTGCCCTGCCCTGCCCCACCTTGCCCTGCCCCGCCCTGCCCTGCCCTGCCCTGCCCTGCCCACCCTGCCCCACCCTGCCTGCCCTGCCCCACCCTGCCCTGCCCCACCCTGCCTGCCCCACCCTGCCCTGCCCTGCCCTGCCCCACCCTGCCCTGCCCTGCCCCACCCTGCCCTGCCCTGCCCCACCCTGCCCTGCCCTGCCCACCCTGCCCTGCCCTGCCCTGCCCCACCCTGCCCTGCCCCACCCTGCCCTGCCCCTGCCCCACCCTGCCCTGCCCCACCCTGCCCTGCCCTACCCCACCCTGCCCCACCCTGCCCCCACCCTGCCCCGCCCCACCTGCCCCGCCCTGCCCTGCCCTGCCCCACCCTGCCCCACCCTGCCCCACCCTGCCCGCCCCGCCCTGCCCTGCCCCACCCTGCCCTGCCCCACCCTGCCCCGCCCCACCCTGCCCTGCCCCTGCCCCACCTGCCTGCCCTGCCCCACCCTGCCCTGCCCTGCCCCACCCTGCCCCACCTGCCCTGCCCTGCCCCACCCTGCCCCACCCTGCCCTGCCCTGCCCCACCCTGCCCTGCCCTGCCCCACCCTGCCCTGCCCCACCCTGCCCTGCCCAGCCCCACCCTGCCCCGCCCCACCCTGCCCCGCCCTGCCCTGCCCTGCCCTGCCCCACCTTGCCCTGCCCCGCCCTGCCCTGCCCTGCCCTGCCCCACCCCTGCCCCGCCCTGCCCTGCCCTGCCCTGCCCTGCCCCACCCTGCCCTGCCCCACCCTGCCCCACCCTGCCCCACCCTGCCCTGCCCCACCCTGCCCTGCCCTGCCCTGCCCCACCCTGCCCTGCCCTGCCCTGCCCCACCCTGCCCTGCCCTGCCCCACCCTGCCCTGCCCTGCCCCACCCTGCCCTGCCCTGCCCTGCCCACCCTGCCCTGCCCCACCCTGCCTGCCCTGCCCACCCTGCCTGCCCACCCTGCCCTGCCCTACCCCACCCCTGCCCCACCCTTGCCCTGCCCCACCCTGCCCCCACCCTGCCCCGCCCCACCCTGCCCCCGCCCTGCCCTGCCCTGCCCCACCCTGCCCCACCCTGCCCCACCCTGCCCCACCCTGCCCGCCCCGCCCTGCCCCGACCCGCCCTGCCCCGACCTGCCCTGCCCTGCCCTGCCCCACCCTGCCCGCCCCGCCTGCCCCGCCCTGCCCTGCCCCGCCTGCCCCGCCCCGCCCTGCCCCGCCCCGCCTGCCCCGCCCTGCCCTGCCCTGCCCCGCCCTGCCCTGCCCAGCTCAGCTACCGGGGCTATGCAGTGGGCAGGCAGGAGAGCCTGTTCCCCTCCCTCGATCCCCCTCCCCTCCCCTCCCTCCCTCCTCCCTCCCTCCCTCCCTCCCTCCCTCCCTCCCTCCCTCCCTCCCTCCCTCCCTCCCTCCCTCCCCCACTCCGCATCTCCCCAGTCCCACCCCATCCCACTCGTGACCCCCCCTCCCCAACTCCGCCCGGACAATCCCGCCCCTTCGCGGCACTGGGTCGATCCCGGGACATCCCGGATTATTTTTGGGTGGTGGGGTGGGGTGGGGGGTTTGGGGGGGGGGGGGGAGGAGAGAGAGACTGAGATGTCCCCCCCACCCACCCCTCCCCAGGGAGGGGCTGTCCGGACGGAGGAAGCCTGTCTGCCTTGGCGGACCCTGGATCGACGCTCGATTCTGTAAAACTCTTCTCAGCAACAACCTGCCCAGTGTCCTGGTGTTATTTAATCGCTCATCCTACACAGGCTCCATCCAGCGCACCCCCCCTCTCCGTCTCCACCCAAAACGCTGCCTGACCGGCCGAGCCACTCCAGCGCTCTGTGTCCAGTTGTCGTGTTCAAGAGAGAGTTAGATGTTGGGGGGGGGGAGAGATCTGGGTGTCCTAGTGCATCAGTCACTGAAAGGAAGCATGCAGGTACAGCAGGCAGTGAAGAAAGCCAATGGAATGTTGGCCTTCATAACAAGAGGAGTTGAGTATAGGAGCAAAGAGGTCCTTCTGCAGTTGTACAGGGCCCTAGTGAGACCGCACCTGGAGTACTGTGTGCAGTTTTGGTCTCCAAATTTGAGGAAGGATATTCTTGCTATTGAGGGCGTGCAGCGTAGGTTAATTCCCGGAATGGCGGGACTGTCGTATGTTGGAAGACTGGAGCGACTAGGCTTGCATACACTGGAATTTAGAAGGATGAGAGGGGATCTTATCGAAACGTATAAGATTATTAAGGGGTTGGACACGTTAGAGGCAGGAAACATGTTCCCAATGTTGGGGGGGAGTCCAGAACCAGGGGCCACACACAGTTTAAGAATAAGGGGTCGGCCATTTAGAACGGAGATGAGGAAAAACCTTTTCAGTCAGAGAGTTGTGAATCTGTGGAATTCTCTGCCTCAGAAGGCAGTGGAGGACAATTCTCTGAATGCATTCAAGAGAGAGCCGGATAGAGCTCTTAAGGATAGCGGAGTCAGGGGGTACGGGGAGAAGGCAGGAACGGGGTACTGATTGAGAATGATCAGCCATGATCACATTGAATGGCGGTGCGTACAGGCTCGAAGGGCCGAATGGCCTCCTCCTGCACCTATTGTCTATTGCGTCTGTCTACCTACAGTGGAAAGCTATCTTGTTGCGCGCCAGCCAGCCAGCAGAAAGACAATTCACGATTACAGTCGGGGCGTTTACAGCGTGGAGATATAGGTTAAGGGAACAATGTTTAGTGAGAGGTCAGGCCGGCAATGTCCAGTCTACGATCTTCGGTGTCAACCAACGTCTGTAGTTTCCTTCCCACACATCAGTGGTCACTCTGTACATCAGTGGTCACTCAGTACACCAGTGGTCACTCAGTACATCAGTGGTCACTCAGTACACCAGTGGTCACTCAGTACATCAGCGGTCACTCAGTACACCAGTGGTCACTCAGTACATCAGTGGTCACTCAGTACACCAGTGGTCACTCAGTACATCAGTGGTCACTCAGTACATCAGTGGTCACTCAGTACATCAGTGGTCACTCAGTACATCAGTGGTCACTCAGTACACCAGTGGACACTCAGTACATCAGTGGTCACTCAGTACACCAGTGGACACTCTGTACATCAGTGGTCACTCAGTACACCAGTGGACACTCTGTACATCAGCGGTCACCGCGTACACCAGCGGTCACCCCACAGACCAGTGGTCACCCCACAGACCAGTGGTCACCCCCCACACCAGCGGTCACCCCACAGACCAGAGGTCACCCCCCACACCAGCGGTCACCCCACAGACCAGTGGTCACCCCCCACACCAACGGTCACCGCGTACACCAGCAGTCACTCAGTACATCAGCGGTCACCCCACACACCAGCGGTCACCCCACACAGCAACGGTCACTCAGTACACCAGCGGTCACTCTGTACACCAGCGGTCACCCCACACACCAGCGGTCACCCCCCACACACCAGTGGTCACTCTGTACATCAGCGGTCACCCTGTACACCAGCGGTCACCCCACACACCAGCGGTCACTCCGTACACCAGCGCGCGCTCGGGACAATTTGCGTCTGCCTGCAGTTTTTTAGACGTCAGAGATGGAATCAGTGTGGAAAACCCGGTCCCCTCGGCCCACCGAGCCCGTGCCGACCGGCCTGCAGACCCGCCCGGGGCCTTTGGAGTGTGCGAGGAAACCGGAGCGCCCGGAGAAAACCCACGCAGGTCACGGGGGGGGGGGGGAAAGGTGCAAACTCCGCACGAAGTCAGGATCGAACCCGGGTCACTGGCCCCCGTGAGGCAGCAACACTACCGCTGGGACCTAAATGTGATGTCTAGCTGAGCCAAATAGTTCATAAGTGATCGGAGAAGGATTAGGCCATTCGGCCCATCAAGTCTGCTCCAGCATTCAATCGTGCCTGGTCTGTCTCTCCCTCCTAACCCCATTCTCCTGCCTTCTCCCCGTAACCTCTGACACCCGCACTGATCAACAATCTGTCTTATCTCTGTCGTTAAAACATCCACTGACTTGTGGCCTCCACAGCCGTCTGTGGCAATGAATTCCGCAGATTCACCGCCCCCGACTAAAGAAATTCCCTCCTCATCTCCTTCCTAAAGGAACGTCCTTTAATTCTGAGGCTGTGCCCCCTCTGGTCCTAGACTCTCCCACCGGTGGAAACATCCTCTCCACATCTGAAGATGGACAAAAAAAAAGCTGGAGTAACTCAGCGGGTCAGGCAGCATCTGTGGAGAACGTGGATAGGTGACGTTTCACAGAGTGCTGGAGTAACTCAGCGGGTCAGGCAGCATCTGTGGAGAACATGGATCGGTGACGTTTCACAGAGTGCTGGAGTAACTCAGCGGGTCAGGCAGCATCTGTGGAGAACATGGATAGGTGACGTTTCACAGAGTGCTGGAGTAACTCAGAGGGTCAGGCAGCATCTCCGGAGAGAAGGAACGGGCGACGTTCCGGGACGAGACCCTTCTTCAGGCTGGTCAGGGATAAGGGAAACGAGAGACATAGATGGTGATGTGGAGAGATAAAGAACTGAAGTCCATGTAGACATTGTCGACCATCCTGCCCTCATCTGACATTGGTTTCTTTATAAAATCTCAAATCAAATGCATGATCTTCCACCCACACACACACACACACACATCGCCGTCTATATTTCTCCTTTCCCTTATCCCTGGCCAGTCCGAAGAAGGGTCTCAGCCCAAAACGTCACCCATTCCCTTCTCTCCAGAGATGCTGCCTGTCCCGCTGAGTTACTCCGGCATTTTGTGTGTTTGTATCTTCGATGTAAACCAGCGTCTGCAGTTCCTTCGATGTAAACCAGCGTCTGCAGTTCCTTCGTTACACACTCCTCTCCACATCCAGTCTATCCAGGCCATTCACCAGCACCCCCCCCCCCCCCCCCCCCCAACCACGCCTCCTGGCATAACCAAGGGGGAGGGTAAAGCTCCTCCAGCAAAGGAGACGTGGGGAGAGGAGAAGAAAAGGAACTTAATGCTGGTTGAAGATTTCAGTGCATGCCCCCTCTTGCAGTGCAGAACAATGCCCTGTAGGTGGTGGTGTCGAGCCTCGCCCGGGTTATGGCTCAGCAGCAGCTCCAGGTGGCCCGGAGCAGTACTACCGCATCAAACACTCTTCCCCCCCCCCCCCTCCACCTTCCATTACCCAACTCAATTGACTTGGACACAAGATGCTGGGGTAACTCAGCGGGTCAGGCAGCATCTCTGGAGAGAAGGGACGGCTGGCGTTTCGGGTCGAGACCCTTCTTCAGTCTGGGGGTCGGGGGGAAAGGGAAATGAGCCATTCAGTCTGATGATGGGTCTCGCCCCGAGACGTCACCCATCCCTTCTCTCCAGAGACGCTGCCTGTCCCGCTGAGTTACTCCAGCACTTTGTGTCTATATTGGGTGTAAACCAGCATCTGCATTTCCTCGAGGAAGGGTCTCGACCCGAAACGTCACCCATTTCAGTCGGAGAGTTGTAAACCTGTGGAATTCAGTCAGAGAGTTGTCAATCTGTGGAATTCAGTCAGATGTTGGAAGACTGGAGCGACTAGGCTTGTATACACTGGAATTTAGAAGGATGAGAGGGGATCTTATCGAAACGTATAAGATTATTAAGGGGTTGGACACGTTAGAGGCAGGAAACATGTTCCCAATGTTGGGGGAGTCCAGAACCAGGGGCCACAGTTTAAGAATAAGGGGTCGGCCATTTAGAACTGAGATGAGGAAAAACTTTTTCAGTCAGAGAGTTGTGAATCTGTGGAATTCTCTGCCTCAGAAGGCAGTGGGGGCCAATTCTCTGAATGCATTCAAGAGAGAGCTGGATAGAGCTCTTAAGGATAGCGGAGTCAGGGGGTACGGGGAGAAGGCAGGAACGGGGTACTGATTGAGAATGATCAGCCATGATCACATTGAATGGCGGTGCGTACAGGCTCGAAGGGCCGAATGGCTTACTCCTGCACCTATTGTCTATTGTAATTCCTTCTCTCCTGAGATGCTGCCTGACCCGCTGAGTTACTCCAGCAGTTTGTGCCTACCTTCAATTTGAACCGGCATCTGCAGTTATTTTCCTACACAACTGCAGTTCCTTCCTATGCAATTGATTTGGACGCTGTCTGTCCCGCTGAGTTACTCCAGCTTTTTGTGTCTTGTCTGTTCAGTTTAAATCAGCATCTGCGGTTCCTTGCTAGATAATTGATCTGGAGACATGTGTGTAAGAAGGAACTGCAGATGCTGGTTTACACCACGAAGGTAGACACCAAATGCTGGAGCGACTCAGCGGGACAGGCAGCATCTCTGGAGAGAAGGGATGGGTGACGTTTCACAGGGTCGAGACCCTTCTTCAGACCGAGGGTCGGGAGAGGGGAAATTGGAGATGTGAAGAGGTACGAAGAATAAATGGATGAAGAGGACAAATCAAAGCCAGCAACGACGATCAAGGAAATGTGGAGCCCGCAATGGTTTACACAAAGAAAACAATAGCTGATAACTCAGCTGGTCAAGCAGCATCTCTGGAGGACATGGATTATCTGGGGCATCCTGTATTTTGGGCTAAATTGGTTTGTCCCGTACGGGACCGCCCTTGTCCCGTATTAGGGCTGGGCCCTAAGCAGTTGGGAGTCCACATCACAGAGGATCTGACGTGGGCGACACACATTGCCGCACTGGTGGGTAAGGCAAAGCAGCGTCTTTACCACCTTAGACAGCTGAGGAAATTCAGAGTGTCTCTGAGGATCCTTCATTGCTTCTAATCTTGGAATCATCCTTGATCAAACCCTCTCCTTCGACAAACACATCAAACACATCACAAAGACAGCCTTCTTCCACCTCAAACACATTGCCCGTCTCCGTCCATCCCTCTCCTCCACAGCTGCAGAAACCCTCATCCACGCCTTCATCACCTCCCGTCTGGACTACTGCAACAGCCTCCTCTATGGCTCACCCTCAAAAATCATCAGTAAACTTCAATACATTCAAAACTCCGCTGCCCGTCTACTCACCCACACCCCGATCCGTGACCATATCACCCCCGTCCTTTACAAACTCCACTGGCTCCCCATCCCCCAGAGAATCCAGTACAAAATCCTCCTCATGACCTACAAAGCCCTCCATAACCTGGCCCCATCCTACCTGACCGACCTCCTCCACAGGCACACTCCCACCTGCACCCTCCGCTCTGCCGCTGCCAATCTCCTATCCCCCCCACATCCGGACCAAACTCAGATCCTGGGGGGACAGGGCTTTCTCCATCGCTGCTCCCACCCTATGGAACTCACTACCCCAAACCGTCAGAGACTCCTCCACACTCACCACATTCAAAACATCGCTGAAGTCTCACCTGTTCAGCACTGCCTTCAACCACTGAAGGTCACCTCACCTTCTGACTCCTTTCTCTGTTCGTTTACTTATTTATCTATTTATTCATTTCCCTATGTTCTCTAAATCTCTGTAAAGCGTCTTTGAGTATATGAAAAGCGCTATATAAATAAAATACATTATTATTATTATTATTATTACTCTGGGGCTGTAGAGAGCATCCTGTCCGGCAACATCACAGTCTGGTTTGGGAACAGCTCTGCCCAGGACAGGATGGCCCTGCAGAGAGTAGTGCGTTCGGCAGAACGCACCATGGGAACTACACTCGCCCCCCTGCGGGACCTATACATCAGGAGGTGCAGATCCAGAGGCAGCAACATTATGGGGGACCCCTGCCACCCCAGCAACGGACTGTTCCAGCTGCTACGGTCAGGCAAACGCCTCCGCTGTCACGCTGTGAAAACGGAGAGGATGAGACGGAGTTTCTTCCCACAGGCCATCAGGACTGTCAACTTATATAACTCCAGGGACTAAATTTTGTCTTCTCTATATGAACTTTATTTATATGCTGTAACTGTAATTCTTGTTTGTGCACAATCCGCAGGCACTGCCACTTTCATTTCACTGCACATCGTGTATGTGGACGTGACAAATAAACTTGACTTGACTTGACAGTGTAGGCCGGGGTGCTGCCTAACTGAGGTTGCGTTTGCAACCCACCTCCCGGCCCGGGCGGCCGCCATTGGTGGAGCGGGAGCGCGTGGCCGCTGGCTGGGTGAGGTCACGTGGGGCGCGGGGCGGTGACGTCACCCTTTGTCCCTTATTTGGGAGTGAGATAGTTGGCAACCCTAAGGATAGGTGACGTTTTGGACCTGAAATGTCACCTCTCCGTGTTCTCCAGAGATGCCCGCTTGGTCACTCCAGCACTTTTGCGTACCTTTCAACAAAATAGACGGGTTGAAAGGTACGGCTTGGAAACAAGGCCCTCTGTCTCACGCCGACCGTCGGTCACCAGTGTCACACCGGTTCTATCGGTGAACCAAAATGGCGGCGCTGCCATAGCAGCTGCGGCTCACCTGCGGTCCATTTGTCTTTGTGTTTTTGTTGTTTTTGGTCTTAATTGTAGTTGTGATGTGGTGTTTTTGTGTTTGTGTACTATGTGTGTATGTGGGGGGGAGGGGGGGAACTGTAAAATTGTAAATATGTGTCCCTTCCGAACGGAGACCCGACCTTTGTTTTCTGGGTGTTGTCTCCGTTCCTGCTGCGGCCTGCCATCGGCCCAACTCCTGGAGCTGGCGGCCTCCAGGGCTCTGGTTCGCTGAGCCCGCGGACCGGACTCACCATCAGCGGAGCCGGCCGTCCTCGGAGGCTGCGGGAGCGGCTGCGACTCGCCTTAGGCTCGGGCCGCGTGGATGCCGACATCGGGAGCTCCGGCAGCGGCAGCGGGTTCGCCCGTCCCGGATCGCGGGGCTTGGGCCGCGGACATTTCACCGTCCGGCGCGGCCTAAGATATGCCGCGGGATGTTTCTCTGCTGGGCGGGGGCTTCAATGTCAGGAGCCACGACCGCCCCGACGTGCAGCAACAGCGGCAGCAGCAGCGTGTTCGCCCGCCCGGATCGGACTTATCATCGGCGGAGCCGGCCGTCTTCGGAGGCTGCGGGAGCGGCTGCGACTCGCCTTAGGCTCGGGCCGCTGCGGACCGTCCGGCGCGGCCTGCAACCACAACAACCTGACCGCGGGAGAAGACGGCAGGAGAAGGGAAAGACATTGTGGCCTTCCATCACAGTGAGGAGAGGACTGGAGGAGACTCACTGTGATGGATGTTTCTTTGATGGATGTTTCTTTTTTTGTGTGTTTTGGGGGTTGTGTAATTTTAATGCCTATTTAATGCTTTTATTGTTGGACTGTGGGTGACTGAATTTCGTCCAATTTGGATGACAAATAAAGCTATCTTGAATCGAAACGTATAAATCTTATCGAAACGTATAAGATTATTAAGGGGTTGGACACGTTAGAGGCAGGAGACATGTTCCCAATGTTGGGGGAGTCCAGAACAAGGGGCCACACAGTTTAAGAATAAGGGGTCGGCCATTTAGAACGGAGATGAGAAGGTTGAGGGGGGACTTGATAGAGGTTTTTAAAATTTTAAGAGGGACGGACAGAGTTGACGTGGGTAGGCTTTTCCCTTTGAGAGTGGGGAAGATTCCAACAAGGGGACATAACTTCAGAATTGAGGGACAAAAGTTTAGGGGTAACATGAGGGGTAACTTCTTTACTCAGAGGGTGGTGGCTATATGGAATGGGCTTCCGGTGGAAGTGGTGGAGGCAGGCTCGATTTTATTATTTAAGAGTAAATTGGATAGGTATATGGATAAGAGGGGATTGGAGGGTTATGGTCTGAGTGCAGGTAGATGAGACTAGGTCAGGGAGAGTGGTCGGCGTGGACTGGTAGGGCCGGACAGGCCTGTTTCCATGCTGTAGTTGTTATATGGTTATATGAGGAAAAACTTTTTCAGTCGGAGAGTTGTGAATCTGTGGAATTCTCTGCCTCAGAAGGCAGTGGAGGCCAATTCTCTGAATGCATTCAAGAGAGAGCTGGATAGAGCTCTTAAGGATAGCGGAGTCAGGGGGTATGGGGAGAAGGCAGGAACGGGGTACAGATTGAGAATGATCAGCCATGATCACATTGAATGGCGGTGCGTACAGGCTCGAAGGGCCGAATGGCCTCCTCCTGCACCTATTTTCTATTGTCTATTGTTCCCCCACTTTGGCATCCAGTCCCTACACACTAGGAGGCAATTTACAGAGGGATTGATTAACCCGCACGTCCTTGCGAGAGTAAACTGGAGCATCCGGTGAAAACTCTAAATGAAGAAAGAAATGGCGGCAAAACTTGGCGACTAAGTATTGACTCAGTGGCCTGTTTCTAAGCGTGAGGTATTTCACCTGGAATGGTACTTATTATGTAAGGCAATAATCTTAATGATCTGTAAGCAACAATAGGATCTCACTGTACGCGTGAAAAGAAAAGGGACCGTTGTTTGGAGATATAGCGTGGAAGCAGGCCCTTCGGCCCATCGGGTCAGGGCCGACCAGCGATCACACCAGCACTATCCTACGCACACGAGGGGCTATTTATGGAGGCCTATTAGCCGACTTACCCGCACGTCTTTGGAGTGTGGGAGGAAACCGGAGCACCCGATCAAACCCACGCGATCACAGGGAGAACGTACAAACTCCGTACAGACGGCGTCTATAGTCAGGATTGAACCCAAGTCTCCGGTGCTGTAAGGCAGTAAAGATGCCCCACAGATTCCTATAAAATCTTTCCTCCTTCACCATAAACCTATATCCTCTGGTTCTCGATTTCACCTCGTCAGTGCGTCTACCCGATCTGTTCCTCCCACGATTTTGCGCACCTCTACAAGATCGCCCCTCATCCTCCTGCGCTCCAAGGAACAGAGTCCCAGCCTGCTCAACCTCTCCCTGTAGCTCACACCCTCTAGTCCTGGCAACATCCTCGTAAATCTTCTCTGTGCCCTTTCCAGCTTGACAACGTCTTTCCTACAACGTGGTGCCCAGAACTGAAAGCGATACTCTAAATGTGGTCTGACCAACGTCTTGGACAACTGCAACATGACCTCCCAATTTCTATACTCAATACGCTGACTGATGAAGGCCAATGTGCCAAAAGGTTATAAGTGATCGGAGTAGAATTAGGCCATTCGGCCCGTCAAGTCCACTCCGCCATTCAATCATGGCTGATCAATCTCGCCCTCCTAACCCCATTCTCCTGCCTTCTCCCCATAACCTCTGACATCTGTACTAATCCAGAATCTATCTCTGCCGTTAAAATATCCACTGACATAGAAACATAGAAAATAGGTGCAGGAGTAGGCCATTCGGCCCTTCGAGCCTGTACGCACCGCCATTCAATATGATCATGGCTGATCATCCAACTCAGTATCCCGTACCTGCCTTCTCTCCATACCCCCTGATCCCTTTAGCCACAAGGGCCACATCTAACTCACTCTTAAATATAGCCAATGAACTGGCCTCAACTACCTTCTGTGGCAGAGAATTCCACAGATTCACCACTCTCTGTGTGAAAAAAACTTTCTCATCTCGGTCCTAAAAGACTTCCCCCTTATCCTTAAACTGTGACCCCTTGTTCTGGACTTCCCCAACATCGGGAACAATCTTCCTGCATCTAGCCTGTCCAACCCCTTAAGAATTTTGTAAGTTTCTATAAGATCCCCCCTCAGTCTTCTAAATTCCAGCGAGTACAAGCCGAGTCTATCCAGTCTTTCTTCATATGAAAGTCCCGCCATCCCAGGAATCAATCTGGTGAACCTTCTCTGTACTCCCTCTATGGCAAGAATGTCTTTCCTCAGATTAGGAGACCAAAACTGTACGCAATACTCCAGGTGTGGTCTCACCAATGCCCTGTACAACTGCAGCAGAAACTCCCTGCTCCTGTACTCAAATCCCCTCGCTATGAATGCCAACATACCATTCGCTTTCTTCACTGCCTGCTGCACCTGCATGCCTACTTTCATGACAAAGCCTGTTTCACCACCCTGTCCACCTGTGAAGCCACCTTCAAGGAGCTATGTACCTGCACTCCTAGATCCCCCTGATAGACACAAAATAACTCAGCGGGTCAGGCAGCATCTCTGGAGAACAGGAATAAGTGACATTTCAGGTCGAGACCCCCTGATGAAGGATCTCGACTTGAAACGTCACCTATTCCATTCAGTTTAGAGATACAGTGTGGAAACAGGCCCTTCGGCCCACTGGGTCCGTGCCGACCAGCGATCCCCACACACTAACACTATCCTACACACGCTCGGGACAATTTACAATGATACCAAGCAAATTAACCTATAAATGTGCACGTCTTTGGAGTGTGGGAGGAAACCGGAGCTCCTGGAGAAAGCCCACGCTGTCACGGGGAGAACGTGCAAACTCCGTACAGGCAGCACCTGTAATCAGGATCGAAGCCAGGTCTCTGGCGAGGTGAGGCAGCAACTCTACCATCGTGCTGCCCTTTCTCCAGAGATGCTGCCTGGACCGTTGAGTTACTCCAGCATTTTGTGTCTATCTTTGGTGTAAACCGGCATCTGCAGTTCCTTTTTACACTCCGAGATCCCACTGCTCCACAACACTCCCCAGAGTTCTACCAGGCACTCTGTGTGTGTGTGTGTGTGAGAGGGAGAGTGTGAGTGTGTGTGTGTGTATGAGTGAACGTGTGTGTATGAGTGTGTGTGCGTATGTGTGTGTGTGCATATGAGAGAGTGTGTGTGACAGATAAATAGTGTGTGTGCATGTGAGAGAGAGCATGTGAGTGGAAGGAGCGAGTGTGTATGTGAGTGTGCGTGTGAGAGTGTGCATATGAGAGTGTGTGCGTATGAGTGAATGTGTGTGTATGAGTGTGTGTGCGTATGAGAGTGTGTGTGTATGAGAGTGTGTGTGTATGAGAGTGTGTGTGTGCGTATGAGAGTGTGTGTATGAGAGTGTGTGTGAGTGTGTGTGTATGAGAGAGTGTGTGTATGAGAGTGTGTGTGTGTGTGTGTGTGTGTTTGGGAGTGTGTGTGTATGAGTGTGTGTTTGGGAGTGTGTGTGTGTGTGTATGGGAGTGTGCGTATGAGAGTGTGAGTGTGTGTGTGTATGAGTGAGTGTGTGTGTGTGTATGAGAGTGTGTGTGTTTATGGGAATGTGTGTGTGTATGGGAGTGTGTGTGTGTGAGTGTGTGTGTAGGAGTGTGCATATGAGTGTGAGTGTGTGTGCATTTGAGTGAGTGTGTGTATGAGTGTGTGTGTATGAGTGTGTGTGTGTATGGGAGTGTGTGAGTTTGTGTGCGTATGTGAGTGTGGGCGTATGAGTGTGTGTGTGAGTGTGTGTACTTATGAGAGAGTCTGTGTGTGTGTGTGTGCATATAAGAGTGAGTGTGTGCGTATGAGTGTGCGTATGAGTGTGTGTGTATGAGTGTGTGTGTGTATGAGAGTGTGTGTGTGTGTATAAATATGTGTGTGTATGAAATATGTGTGTGTATGAGTGTGCGCGTATTTGTGTTGTGCATATGAGAGTGTGTGTGAGTGTGTGCGTATGAGAGTGTAAGAGTGTGTGTATGAATATGTGTGTGTATGAATATGTGTGTGTATGAGAGTGAGTGTGTGCGTATGAGAGTGAGTGTGTGCGTATGAGAGTGTAAGAGTGTGTGTATGAATAGGTGTGTGTATGAATATGAGAGTGAGTGTGTGCGTATGTGTGAGTGTGTGTGTGTGTGTGTGTGCGTATGAGTGTGTTTATGGGTGTGTGTGCGTATGAGTGTGTGCGTATGAGTGTGTGCGTATGAGTGTGTGTGTTTATGAGAGTGTGTGTGCGTACGAGAGTGAGTGTGTGCGAATGAGAGTGTGTGTGTGTGCGTATGAGAGTGAGTGTGTGCGTATGAGTGTGTGCGCGTATGAGAGTGAGTGTGTGCGTATGAGTGTGTGTACGTATGAGAGTGAGTGTGTGCGTATGAGAGTGAGTGTGTGCGTATGAGTGTGTGCGTATGAGTGTGTGTGTTTATGAGAGTGTGTGTGCGTACGAGAGTGAGTGTGTGCGAATGAGAGTGTGTGTGTGTGCGTATGAGAGTGAGTGTGTGCGTATGAGTGTGTGCGCGTATGAGAGTGAGTGTGTGCGTATGAGTGTGTGTACGTATGAGAGTGAGTGTGTGTGTATGAGAGTGAGTGTGTGCGTATGAGTGTGTGTGTGTGTGCGTATGAGTGTGTGTACGTATGAGAGTGAGTGTGTGCGTATGAGAGTGAGTGTGTGCGTATGAGAGTGAGTGTGTGTGTATGAGAGTGAGTGTGTGCGTATGAGTGTGTGTGTGTGTGCGTATGAGTGTGTGTACGTATGAGAGTGAGTGTGTGCGTATGAGAGTGAGTGTGTGCGTATGAGTGTGTGTGTGTGTGCGTATGAGTGTGTGAGACAACAGGAGAGAGCGATGGTGTGATAAATACAAGGTAATTTATTCTTTCTGCTGCTGCTGCAGCTGCTGCTGTTCCTGTTCCTGCTGCTGCTCCTGTTGCCGGCCGAGGTTGATGTTGTGTATGGTGACCACCACGATACTGCCGATGATCACGCCGGCCCCCCCGACATCGTAGGCGGTGACGGGCTCGCTGAGGACAAAGTACTGGATGGCCATGGTGACCACCACCTCGGAGTGCAGGAAGGCACAGACCAGGGCGGGGTGGGTCTTGGTCACCGCGTAGTTGGCGCAGAAGAAAGAGACCAGCGCCAGCACGGTGATGCTGGTGGCGCAGCTCCAGGTGAGGGGGTCGGCGGTGATCACGGGGTCTTGGAGCAGCGGGAAGAGGGGGGCGCACAGCGAGCTGCCCACCACGCCGAAGGTGAAGGCGGCCGTGAGGAGCTTGGCCGGGTGGGAGAAGGTGCGGAAGATAATCAGGGCGACCGCCAAGGCCAGGCCCCCCAGCATGGCCAAGATATAGCCCAGGATGTCCGTCAGCAGGGTGGCCTTCTCCAGCCACAGCAGCTCGGGCACCACGATCAGGCACAGCCCCGCCATGCTGCCCACCAGCCCCACCCAGTCGTAGGCGGTCAGCTGGTACGAGCCGATCACCACGCTCATGATGGCCGAGCAGAGGGTGGAGGTGCCCTTGCGCACGGTGGTGGCGCTGCCGGCCGGGATCACCATGAAGGAGCTGTAGGCGCAGGCGATGGAGACCACGTTGATGAAGGCGTGGACGAAGATGGGCCGCCAGGCGTGGCGTGGGCCGAAGAGCGGCGCCCCGCGGCAACGCAGCGCCGCGCCCAGCGTCAGGTGGAGCAGGCAGCGGAAGAGGAGGATCTCCAGCGAGGGCATCCGGGACGCCTGGTAGGCGATGCGCGTGAAGGGCCCCACAAAGCCCGCGGGCACGCCGCCGCCAAACAGGGCAACCGCCAGCCCCTTGGCGCTGTCCGACAGGCGGCACATCCCCCAGCGTCCATCCCCACCGCCAGGCGCGTCAGGGTGGTCCACTAAGGGCTTCATCAGAGTCGGCAGCCGCCGGCTCACTTGGTGGCACCTGGGCAGGTACAGAGAAGAGAGGTGGTTACCACCTCACCTGAGGCACTTGCCAATCTCAACATCCCTGGATCAGACCAGAGAAACATAGACAACAGGTGCAGGAGGAGGCCGTTCAGCCCTTCGAGCCTGTACGCACCGCCATTCATTGTGATCATGGCTGATCATCCACAATCAGTAGCCCATGCCTGCCTTCTCCCCACACCCCTTGATTCCGCTAGCCCTCTAGAGCTCTATCTAACTCTCTTTTAAATTCATCCAGTGAATCGGCCTCCACTGCCCTCTGTGGCAGACAATAGACAACAGACAATAGGTGCAGGAGGAGGCCATTCAGCCCTTCGAGCCTGTACGCACCGCCATTCATTGTGATCATGGCTGATCATCCACAATCAGTAACCCGTGCCTGCCTTCTCCCCACATCCCTTGATTCTGATTCTGATTCTGATTCTGATTCTGATTCTGATTCTGATTCTGATTCTGATTCTGATTCCGCTAGCCCCTAGAGCTCTATCTAACTCTCTTTTAAATTCATCCAGTGATTTGGCCTCCACTGCCCTCTGTGGCAGAGAATTAATTCCACACATTCACAACTCTCTGGGTGAAAATTTTTCTTCTCACCTCAGTTTTAAATGGCCTCCAATTATTACATAGAAACATGGAAAATAGGTGCAGGAGGAGGCCATTCGGCCCTTCGAGCCAGCACCGCCATTCATTGTGATCATGGCTGATCATCTACAATCAGTAACCCGTGCCTGCCTTCTCCCCATATCCCTTGATTCCACTAGCCCCTAGAGCTCTATCTAACTCTCTTTTAAATTCATCCAGTGAATCGGCCTCCACTGCCTTCTTTATTCTTCGACTGTGGCCCCTGGTTCTGGATTCCCCCAACATTGGGAAAAAATTTCCTGCATCGAGCTTGTCCAGTCCTTTCATGATTTTACACGTCTCCATAAGATCCCCCCTCATCCTTCTAAACTCCAGTGAATACAAGCCCAGTCTTTCCGATCTTTCCTCATACGACAGTCCCGCCATCCCGGGGGATTAACCTGGTGAACCTACGCTGCACTGCCTCAATAGCAAGGACGTCCTTCCTCAAATTAGGAGACCAAAACTGCACACAATACTCCAGATGTGGTCTCACCTGGGCCCTGTACAACTGCAGAAGGACCTCTTTGCCCTGATACTCCAACCTCTCATTATGAAGGCCAACACGCCATTAGCTTTGCGTGGATGGTGGCCGGTGATCCCAGACCAGGCAAGGTCCCCAATCTCCATGTCCCTGGGTTAAACCACACTGGGAAAAGCGGACACGGTTCCAGTCTTCATAATCCCTGAGGTAGACTACGCTCAGAGCACCTCCGCGTCTCCAGGTCCCTGGGTTTTACTCCGATCCAGGAGAACTGGGCTTAGCTCCAGCGTCAGCTTCCCTGGGTTAGACCCACACTGGGAGCACTTCCCGATCTCGGTAACCCTTGATTGCGCCACACCTGGAAGAACCGGGCGATTCCCAATCTCCCTGTGTTAGACCACACCGGGAAAACCAGGCTTGTGGTTTTCACCTCCCCGGGGCAGGCCGACCACAAGACAGCACCGTGCATGGCTCCCAATCCGATATCCTGGATTAGACCCACATCGGGAGCATTGTGCACCGTTTCCAATCTCAGTATCCCTGCGTCAGTCCACAAAGCAACACCAGGCACGGTTCCCAATCTCGGTATCCCTGGATTAACCCACACTGGGAGTATTGTGCATGGTTCCTGATCTCAGTATCCCTGGATTAACCCCCACCGGGAGTATTGTGCATGGTTCCTGATCTCAGTATCCCTAGATTAACCCACACCGGGAGTATTGTACATGGTTCCTGATCTCCATATCCCTACGTCAGTCCACAAAGCAACACCAGGCACGGTTCCCAATCTCAGTATCCCTGGATTAACCCACACTGGGAGTATTGTGCATGGTTCCCAATCTCAATATCCCTGGATTAACCCACACCGGGAGTATTGTACATGGTTCCTGATCTCCATATCCCTACGTCAGACCACAAAGCAACACCAGGCACAGTCCCTGATCTCCACACCCCTGGGTCAGACCACACTGGGAGAATCAGAGACAGTTCCAGTCTCCGTGTCTCTAAATTAAGCCACACCTGAGGCACTGTGTATGGTATCCCCGGATTAGACCACACCGGGAAAACCGTACATGGTTCTCAATAGAGTCACGGAGTGATACAGTGTGGAAACAGGCCCTTCAGCCCAACTTACCCACACCGGCTACCCTAGTCCCACCTGCCTGCGTTTGGCCCATATCCCTCCAAACCTGTCCTATCCATGTACCTGTCCGACTGTTTCTTAAACGATGGGATTGTCCCAGCCTCAACTAACGCCTCTGGCAGCTCATTCCATACACCCACCACCCTCTGTGTGGAAAAGTTACTCCTCTCCTTGAACCTATGTCCTCTGGTCCTCGATTCCCCTACTCTGGGCAAGAGGTTCTGTGCATCTACCCGATCTATTCCTCTCAGGATTTTGTATATCCTGGGTTAGACCCACACTGGGAAGACCATGATGTACGGTGCCAATAGACAATAGACAATAGACAATAGACAATAGACAATAGACAATAGGTGCAGGAGGAGGCCATTCAGCCCTTCGAGCCAGCACCGCCATTCAATGCGATCATGGCTGATCACTCTCAATCAGTACCCCGTTCCTGCCTTCTCCCCATACCCCCTCACTCTGCTATCCTTAAGAGCTCTATCCAGCTCTCTCTTGAAAGCATCCAACGAACTTGCCTCCACTGCCTTCTGAGGCAGAGAATTCCACACCTTCACCACTCTCTGACTGAAAAAGTTCTTCCTCATCTCCGTTCTAAATGGCCTACCCCTTATTCTTAAACTGTGGCCCCTTGTTCTGGACTCCCCCAACATTGGGAACATGTTTCCTGCCTCTAACGTGTCCAATCCCCTAATTATCTTATATGTTTCAATAAGATCCCCCCCATCATCCTTCTAAATTCCAGTGTATACAAGCCCAATCGCTCCAGCCTTTCAACATACGACAGTCCCGCCATTCCGGGAATTAACCTAGTGAACCTACGCTGCACGCCCTCCATAGCAAGAATATCCTTCCTCAAATTTGGAGACCAAAACTGCACACAGTACTCCAGGTGCGGTCTCACCAGGGCCCGGTACAACTGTAGAAGGACCTCTTTGCTCCTATACTCAACTCCTCTTGTTATGAAGGCCAACATTCCATTGGCTTTCTTCACTGCCTGCTGTACCTGCATGCTTCCTTTCCTTGACTGATGCACTAGGACACCCAGATCTCGTTGAACTCCCCCTCCTCCTAACTTGACACCATTCCGATAATAATCTGCCTTTCTATTCTTACTTCCAAAGTGAATAACCTCACACTTATCTACATTAAACTGCATCTGCCATGTATCCGCCCACTCACACAACCTGTCCAAGTCCTGGGTCAGACCACACCTGGCAGGACCAGGTACAGTTCGTGTCTCGGTATCCCAGGGTCAGACACACACCGGGAGTGCGGGAGAGGGAGGGGAGGAGGGGAGAGGGGGGTAGGGACGCGAGGCTGAGGGCTCTGCCATTACCTGGGGTTTGCGAGGGAGATGGGAGGCAATCACGACACACCACGTCTCCAGCAGGGTCCGAGGGAAGGACAAAGGGGCAGAAACTGTCCCCCCCCTGTGACATCACAACCGCCCCCTCATTACATCACACTGCGGAGTTGGGGGGAGGTTCCATATGGGGGGGGGGGTCGTTCCATATGGGGGGGGGGGGGGGGTCCAGGCCTATAAATGTCACCTGTACCGAGATGTGTCTTGCATGCTACACCACATCAATAGACAATAGACAACAGGTGCAGGAGGAGGCCATTCAGCCCTTCGAGCCTGTACGCACCGCCATTCAATGCGATCATGGCTGATCACTCTCAATCAGTACCCCGTTCCTGCCTTCTCCCCATACCCCCTCACTCCGCTATCCTTAAGAGGATTTTGCATATCCTGGGTTAGACCCACACTGGGAAGACCATGATGTACGGTGCCAATAGACAATAGACAATAGACAATAGGTGCAGGAGTAGGCCATTCAGCCCTTCGAGCCTGTACGCACCGCCATTCAATGCGATCATGGCTGATCACTCTCAATCAGTACCCCGTTCCTGCCTTCTCCCCCTCACTCCGCTATCCTTAAGAGCTCTATCCAGCTCTCTCTTGAAAGCATCCAACGAACTGGCCTCCACTGCCTCCTGAGGCAGAGAATTCCACACCCTCACCACTCTCTGACTGAAAAAGTTCTTCCTCATCTCCGTTCTAAATGGCCGACCCCCTTATTCTTAATCTGTGGCCCCTTGTTCTGGACTCCCCCAACATTGGGAACATGTTTCCTGCCTCTAACGTGTCCAATCCCCTAATTATCTTATACGTTTCAATAAGATCCCCCCTCATCCTTCTAAATTCCAGTGTATACAAGCCCAATCGCTCCAGCCTTTCAACATACGACAGTCGACAGTCGATAGATGAGAGTTTATAGTTTCGTTTAGTTAATAGTTTAGTCTATAGTTTAGTTTATAAACATAGCACAAAAAGTAAGGAAATTTGTGTGTTTGGTAGATTATTTCTTTGTTGTAACAATGCTTCTTGGCAATAAATCTTATACCGTTGGAAAGCCTGTTTATTTCCCTTTTGAATGGTGCCACATTTGTAAGGAACATGCATTCTTGGAATCTTGGAATCATCCTTGATCAAACCCTCTCCTTCGACAAACACATCAAACACATCGCCAAGACAGCCTTCTTCCACCTCAAAAACATTGCCCGTCTCCGTCCATCCCTCTCCTCCACAGCTGCAGAAACCCTCATCCACGCCTTCATCACCTCCCGTCTGGACTACTCCTCTATGGTTCACCCTCAAAAATCATCAGTAAACTTCAATACATTCAAAACTCCGCTGCCCGTCTACTCACCCACACCCCCGATCCGTGACCATATCACCCCCGTCCTTTATAAACTCCACTGGCTCCCCATCCCCCAGAGAATCCAGTACAAAATCCTCCTCATGACCTACAAAGCCCTCCTCATGACCTACCTGGCCCCATCCTACCTGACTGACCTCCTCCACAGGCACACTCCCACCTGCACCCTCTCCGCTCTGCCGCTGCCAATCTCCTATCCCCCCACATCCGGACCAAACTCAGATCCTGGGGGGGCAGGGCTTTCTCCATCGCTGCTCCCACCCTATGGAACTCACTACCCCAAACCGTCAGAGACTCCTCCACACTCACCACATTCAAAACATCACTGAAGTCTCACCTGTTCAGCACTGCCTTCAACCACTGAAGGTCACCTCACCTTCTGACTCCTTTTGTCTTCGTTTACTTATTTATCTATTTATTTTCTTTTATGTTTTAGTAAACCCTGGAATTTAGAAGGATGAGGGGGGATCTTATTGAAACGTATAAGATAATTAGGGGATTGGACACATTAGAGGCAGGAAACATGTTCCCAATGTTGGGGGAGTCCAGAACAAGGGGCCACAGTTTAAGAATAAGGGGTAGGCCATTTAGAACGGAGATGAGGAAGAACTTTCTCAGTCAGAGAGCGGTGAAGGTGTGGAATTCTCTGCCTCAGAGGGCAGTGGAGGCCAGTTTGTTTGATTCTTTCAAGAGAGAGCTGGATAGAGCTCTTAAGGATAGCGGAGTGAGGGGGTATGGGGGAGAAGGCAGGAACGGGGTACTGATTGAGAGTGATCAGCCATGATCGCATTGAATGGCGGTGCGTACAGGCTCGAAGGGCTGAATGGCCTCCTCCTGCACCTATTGTCTATTGTCTATTGTCTTTGAGTGTTGGAAAAGCGCTATATAAATGTAATGCATTATTATTACCATTATTATTTGTGGGATGAGCAGCAGAGCTGGGTATGTGGGTTGCGCCCATGAAAAATCTGCCAAATCTTCTCTGCCAATGCCAAACAGCTTATTCTGCCATTGACTCTTGTTCGGTGTTGTTTGGTGGATTGAAGTCTGAAGAAACAAGACATATTGGCAATTTAACAATTTATTCATTTAATAAACAGGAGCCTCAGTAGCGTGTGGAAGAGCCATACACAGCCGCAACATCCTGGCACCTCCTCCTCATGCTGGTCACCAGCCTGGTCACACACTGTTGTGGGATGGCATTCCATTCTTCAACCAGCATTTGCCGCAAGTCAGCCAACGTGGTTGTGTTGGTCACTCTGGCACCAACAGCACGCCCAAGCTGATCCCACAAGTGTTCAATGGGGTTGAGGTTCAGGACTGCTTGGCAGGCCATCCCATCCTCTCCACTCCCAAATTCTGGAGGTAGTCTCTGAGAAACCCTGCTCTGTGGGGGCGAGCATTGTCATCTTGGAGGATAGAGTTCGGTCCCAGACTGTGGAGATATGGGACTGCCACTGGCTGCAGAATCTCATCTCGATATCTCTCTGCATTGAGATTGCCTCCCAATGATGACAAGCCTCGTTTTTCCAGTGAGGGAGATGCCGCCCCACACCATCACACTGCCTCCACCAAAGGATGTTACTCTATCGGTGCAGCAATCAGCATAGCATTCTCCGCGTCTTCTCCACACTTTGACCCTATGATCCAACTTCCGTAGGCAGAATCTGGACTCATCGCTGAACATAACGTTCCTCCACATGTTCAGGTTCCAGGGCACGTGTTGCCGACACCAGCGCAAACGGGCCTGACGGTGAAGGGAACTCATGGCAGGCCTCCTGGCAGCCCTATGAGACCGGAGATCGGCTGCGTGCAGTCTGTTCCGAATTGTCTGGGCAGAGAGCCGTCGGCCATATCGTCCTGCAAACCTTGACTGCAAATCTGTAGAAGACAGCCTACGGCTCCTAAGTGCTGACAGGGTGAGGAAACGGTCTTCTTCGGGTGTCGTCTTCTTGGGACGCCCACTTCGCGGCCTGTCTCTGACATCCCCCGTTATATGGAACTTGGCCTTCACTTTGGAGATGGTACTAGGGCTCACTCCAAATAATGCCGCAACTTGGTTTTGCGGAACACCAGCTTGAAGTTGCCCTATCGCACGGGCCCTATCCAGATCAGTCAAACGTGGCATGCCGATTCTTGGAGCAGACACCTACTGACCACTGTAGCAGGGCCCATGCTCACAGATGCTGCCAATCAGGTGCCTGAATGTCAGCACCTGGCGGTACCAGAAGCTCAAAACAAGAGTCAATAGCAACAGCAGAATAAGCCTTGTTGGCATTGGCAGAGAAGATTTGGCAGATTTTTCATGGGCGCAACCCATATACTCAGCTCTGCTGCTCATCCCACAAATGCATGTTCCTTACAAATGTGGCACCATTTAAAAGGGAAATAAACAGGCTTTCCAACGGTATAAGATTTATTGCCAAGAAGCATTGTTACAACAAAGAAATAATCTACCAAACACAAATTTCCTTACTTTTTGTGCTATGTTTTATGTTTAGTTTATAGTATAGTTTATAGTTTATAGTTTATAGTTCATAGTTTATAGTTTATAATTTATAGATTAGTTTATAGTTTAGTTTATAGTTTATAGTTTATAGATTCGTTTATAGTTTATAGTTTTTAGTTTATAGTTTATAGTTTTTAGTTTATAGTTTATAGTTTATAGTTTATAGTTTATAGTTTATAGTGTTTACTTTATAGTTTATAGTTTATAGTTTATAGTTTATAGTTTATAGTTTATAGTTTACAGTTCATAGTTTAGAGTTTATAGTTTATAGTTTATAGTTTATAGATTAGTTTATAGTTTATAGTTTATAGTTTATAGTTTACAGTTCATAGTTTAGAGTTTATAGTTTATAGTTTATAGTTTATAGATTAGTTTATAGTTTATAGTTTATAGATTAGTTTATAGTTTATAGTTTATAGTTTATAGTTTATAGTTTATAGATTAGTTTATAGTTTATAGTTTATAGATTAGTTTATAGTTTATAGTTTTTAGTTTATAGTTTATAGTTTATAGTTTATAGTTTATAGTTTATAGTTTATAGTTCATAGTTTATAGTTTATAGTTTATAGTTTATAGTTTATAGTTTATAGTTTATAGTTCATAGTTTATAGTTTATAGTTTATAGTTCATAGTTTATAGTTTATAGTTTATAGTTTAGTCAAGTTTAGTTTAAGAATAAGTGGTCGGCCATTTAGAACGGAGATGAGGAAAAACTTTTTCAGTCAGAGAGTTGTGAATCTGTGGAATTCTCTGCCTCAGAAGGCAGTGGGGGCCAATTCTCTGAATGCATTCAAGAGAGAGCTAGATAGAGCTCTTAAGGATAGCGGAGTCAGGGGGTATGGGGAGAAGGCAGGAACGGGGTACTGATTGAGAATGATCAGCCATGATCACATTGAATGGCGGTGCGTACAGGCTCGAAGGGCCGAATGGCCTCCTCCTGCACCTATTGTCTATTGTCTATTGATCACGGCTGATCATCCACAATCTGTACCCCGTTCCTGCCTTCTCCCCGTATCCCTTGATTCCGTTAGCCCCAAGCATTACATCTAACTCTCTCTTGAAAACGTCCAGTGAATCGGCCTCCACTGCCCTCTGTGGCAGAGAATTCCACAGCTTCACAACTCGATATCTAACTCTCTCTTGAAGACGTCTCCAGCTCTCTGCTCTCTCCCCCGACGCACAGGGTGTCCAAAGATGTGGATGGTGGGGGTGGAGTGCAGCCAGCAGGCAAGGAGCAGAGGCTTTAGATGTTGGAACAGAGGGCTGCGACCTCACACACACACACACACACACACAGAGTGAAGCTGTCTCCACAACGTCCAGTCACAATACAGGCTGAGCCTCAGTGAATCAGCTGCCTGGAACAGCTCCCACTTACATTACAGGGTGGGTTAGTGCGCGGCT
>NC_135986.1:1192515-1196846 GCF_053455715.1 Rhinoraja longicauda
GATGGGGATGAGAGGAAGGGGAAGGATGGGGGGTGAGACGGGGAGGGGGGAGATGGGGGTGAGATGGGGAGAGGGGAGAGGTGGGGTGAGGATTGGAGAAGGGGGGAGGGGGAGATGGGGGTGAGATTGGAGATGGGGAGAGGGGGGAGACAGATGGGGGTGAGATGGGGAGAGGGGAGAGGAAGAGGGGGTGAAATTGGAGAGACGGGGAGAGGAGGGGAGAGATGGGGGAGAGATGGGGAGGGGGAGAATGGGGAGGGGGAGAGGAAGCGGGGGAGAGATGGGGCAGGGGGGTGAGATGGAAGGGGGGGAGGGGGAGGGAGATGGGAGAGGCAACAGGGCAAGGGCATTGGGCAGGGGTGGGTGGGAGCAAGAGGGGGGGGAGATGGGGGGGGGGTAAGGGAGAGGGGGGAGAGAGAGGAGGAGGGAGATAGGGAATGGGGGAGGGATGGGGGGTGGGCTGCAACAGGGACACACTGACACACACACACACACACCACACACACACACACACACACACACACCACACACACCACGCACGCACGCACACACACACACACACACACACCCACGCACGCACACACACACACACACACGCACACACACACCACACGGACAGACAGACACATATTGACATTGTACACGGATATGCAGGCACATCTGTATGTATGTAAACACGGGTGCACGTGCCATCACACGGAAACACATGCCTAAAGCATTCATGTGTCGATGCATGATGCACGCACACGCACTGATGGATGCACACACATAGGCAAACACGCGCGCACACACACTAACACACGTGTGCGTGTGCGTGACTCTGTGTGTGTGTGTCCGTGCGGGTATACATGTGTGTGTTGTGGTGTCTATCTCTGTGTCTGTATCTCTCTGAGTCTCTCTCTCTCTCTCTCTCTCTCCCCCCCCAGGTTCCCCCCCCACCCAGTGTCTCCCCGCACCGCCTCCTACTGACACCTGAACTCTGGCCGACGCCAGGGTCCCGGAGCGCCCGAACCCTGACCTCTGACACGGAGCGCCGACCCCTGACCTCTGACACGGTAGTGAGGTGAGAGCGGCGACCCTTGACCCGTCCCCACCGGTACTGTACCCCAGTGTTGCTGTACCCCAGTGTGACTGTACCCCAGTGTGACTGTACCCCCAGTGTTAACTGTACCCCAGTGTGGCTGTACCCAGTGTGACTGTACCCCAGTGTTGCTGTACCCCAGTGTGACTGTACCCCAGTGTGACTGTACCCCCAGTGTTACTGTACCCCAGTGTGGCTGTACCCAGTGTGACTGTACCCCAGTGTGGCTGTACCCCAGTGTGACTGTACCCCAGTGTGGCTGTACCCCAGTGTGACTGTACCCCCCAGTGTTACTGTACCCCAGTGTGGCTGTACCCCAGTGTGACTGTACCCCAGTGTGGCTGTACCCCAGTGTGGCTGTACCCCAGTGTGACTGTACCCCAGTGTGACTGTACCCCAGTGTTGCTGTACCCCAGTGTTGCTGTACCCCAGTGTGACTGTACCCCAGTGTGGCTGTACCCCAGTGTGACTGTACCCCAGTGTGACTGTACCCCCAGTGTGACACTGCCAGCTGTCTCCTCTCCAGGACAGTTTTGGAGATACAGCGTGGAAACAGGCCCTTCGGCCCACCGAGTCCGCACCACCCAGTGATCCCCGCACACTAACACTATCCTACACACACTGGGGACTATTTACAATTACGCCGAAGCCAATTAACCCACAAACCCGCACGTCTTTGGAGTGTGGGAGGAAACCGGAGCTCGCTGAGTTACTCCAGCACTTTGTTGTCTTTTTTGTAAACCTGCATCTGCAATTACATTAATGGAGCCATACAGTGTGGAAACAGGCCTTCGGCCCTACTTGCCCCATGCTAACCAACATGCCCCATCTACCCATGTCCCACCTGCCACATTGGCCCACATCTCTCTCAACCTCTCCAAATCCATGTACCTGTTCAAATGTGTTTTAAAATTCTGTTATGTTTCCTGCCTCAACTACATCATCTGATAGTTTTGTTCAATCACCCTCTGTGTGTCAAAGCTGCCCCTCATGTTCCTATTAAATCTTTACCCCCTCACCTGAAACCCATGTCCTCTGGTCCTCGATTCCCCTACTCTGGGCAAGAGACTCTGTGCATCTACCCGATCTATTCCTCTCATGAGTTTATACACCTCGATAAGATCGCCCCTCATCCCCATTTTGCTCAACCTCTCCCTGTAGCTCAGGCCCTCGAGTCCTGGCAACATCCTCAAGAATCTTCTCTGCGCCCTTTCCAGCTTAACGACATCCAATCCCAGAGGAAGGTGCCCAAAAACTGAACGCAATTCTCCAAAGACAGACACAAAAAGCTGGAGTAACTCAGCGGGTCAGGCAGCATCTCTGGAGAGAAGGAATGGGTGACGTTTCGGGTCGAGACCCCTTCTTCAGGACTGAGAGTCAGGGGAGTGGAGACAGAGATACAGAAGGTAGGGTGTGAAACAAGACATCAAAGGAGATGTGGACCAAGGAAAATATAGAATAGATCTAAAGCAGGCATGCAGGTGCAGCAGGCAGTGAAGAAAGCGAATGGTATGTTGGCATTCATAGCGAGGGGATTTGAGTATAGGAGCAGGGAGGTTCTGCTGCAGTTGTACAGGGCGTTGGTGAGACCGCACCTGAGTATTGCGTACAGTTTTGGTCTCCTAATCTGAGGAAAGACATTCTTGCCATAGAGGGAGCACAGAGAAGGTTCACCAGATTGATCCCTGGCTGGCAGGACTTTCAATAATGAAAGACTGGGATAGACTCGGCTTGTACTCGCTGGAATTTAGAAGATTGAGGGGGGAATCTTATAGAAACGTACAAAATTCTAAGGGGTTGGACAGGCTAGATGCGGGAAGATTGTTCCCGATGTTGGGGAAGTCCAGAACAAGGGGTCACACAGTTTAAGGATAAGGGGGAAGTCTTTTAGGACCGAGATGAGAACGTTTTTCCTCACACAGAGAGTGGTGAATCTGTGGAATTCTCTGCCAACAGAAGGTAGTTGAGGCCAGTTCATTTGGCTATATTTAAGAGGGAGTTAGATGTGGCCCTTGTGGCTAAAGGGATCAGGGGGTATGGAGAGAAGGCAGGTACAGGTTACTGAGTTGGATGATCAGCCATGATCATATTGGATGGCGGTGCGTACAGGCTCGAAGGGGCCGAATGGCCTACTCCTGCACCTATTTTCTATGTTTCTATGTTTCTATGACACACACTACAACACCCCATCCCCACCCCTCACCAAGGAGCACGCTAAGCTGATGTGGTTTTGCTCTCCACAGATGCTGCCTGACAGTCTGAGGACATCCAGCATGCCCATGAATCACTGGCCTGATACTTAGAACAATTAACAGTAACTAATCTGCAAGTGCCAGAAATCTGAAATAAAAACAATGCTCTAAACACTCAGCCAGGTCAGGCAGCATCTGTGGAGAACATGTACAGGCTGATAGACTCTCCCCTTCAACATCCTCTCCACATCCACTCTCTCTAAGCCGTTCACTATTCTGTAAGTTTCTGTGGATTAGTGCGGGTGTCAGAGGTTATTGGGAGTGGGCAGGGAAATGGCGTTTAGGGGGAGGGATATCAGCCACGATTATATATGGTGGAGTGGACAATAGGTGCAGGAGGAGGCCATTCGGCCCTTCGAGCCTGTGCGCACCGCCATTCAATATGATCATGGCTGATCATTCTCAATCAGTACCCCTGCCTTCCTGCCTTCTCCCCATACCCCTCGATTCCGTTAGCCCTAATTGCTCTATCTAGCTCTTCTTGAAAACATCCAGTGAATTGGCCAGAATTGGCCTTCTGTGGCAGAGAATTCCACAGATTCACAACTCTCTGGGTGAAAAGTTTTTCCTCATCTCAGTCCTAAATGGCCGACCGCTTATTCTTAAACTGTTCTGGACTCTCCCAACAGGGGGAAACATTTTTCCTGCATCTAGCCTGTCCAATCCCATAAGAATTTTATGTTTCCGTAAGATCCCCTCTCATCCCTCTAAATTCCAGTGATACAAGCCCAGCCAACACATTCTTTGTGATGCGGTTTTATTGCAGATTTCCAACATTAACTCTATTGTGCTTTTAACTCTGTATCCCAAACCTTGTGTGATCCAGACTAACCCCTTCAACGCTGAGCCCAACCAAGAGTAAACATAAGAAAGACACAAAAATCTGGAAATTGTGCAGGAAAGCAAAACTACAGATGCTGGTTTTAAATCGAAGGTAGACACAAAATGCTGGAGTAACTCAGTGGGTCAGGCAGCATCTCGGGAGAAAAAGGAATGGG
>NC_135986.1:1197346-1199846 GCF_053455715.1 Rhinoraja longicauda
CATTCCCTTCCTGGAGGATCTGGCCGCGGTAGGCCTCAAGCCTGACTACCGGGGGCCCGAGGGAGCTGCCCAGGCCCGCCACCGGCCCCTCTCCCCCGACAGGCCCTCCCTCCCCATCGACCTGATGTCGGCGGGGGCCCGAGGGGCGGGAGAGGGCGAGGAAGGGCGGCTAGGCCCGGATCCTGGGGACGGTACGAGGGGGGAGGGAGAGGCGGACAGGAGGCTCTACACCATCAGCACCGACGCCTTCAGGGGCCTAGGCTTCAGCGTGGAGGAGGGAGGAGGCCTGGGGCAGCCACAGGCCCAGGCCCGGCCCCACGGCCAGATACGGACACGGAGAGGGAGGAAGACGGGGCGGAGGAGAGGGGGGAGGAGGAGAAAGAGGAGAGGGCCCCTCCCTCCCCCCTCGGCCTCAACCTCCACCTCAGGCTTCAGCGGGCCGGCCAGGCCCTGAGCTGCCCTCGGTGCCACAAGGCCTTCATCCACCCCAAGAGGCTGCTGACCCACCAGGCTCTGTGCCGACGGATCGTGGCGGTGGGGGCGGGCAAGGCCCAGGCTCAGGCTGAGGCCCGTAAGGCCTGCCGCCGGGCCCAGGCGGTGCCGGAAGACGACGAGCACTTTGTGAAGGTGGTGGACGGGCAGCTGCTGTACATGTGCGCCGTGTGCCGCAGGTCATACATGACGCTGTCCAGCCTGAAACGACACGCCAACGTCCACTCGTGGCGGCGCAGTTACCCCTGCCGTTACTGCGAGAAGGTGTTCGCCCTGGCGGAGTACCGCACCAAGCACGAGGTGTGGCACACGGGGGAGCGCCGGTACCAGTGCATCTTCTGCTGGCAGGCCTTCGTCACCTACTACAACCTCAAGACCCACCAGCGCTCGGCCCACGGCCTGGACCCCGGCCTCACCGTCAGCCAGAAGACCCCCAACGGCGGCTACAAACCCAAACTCAACGCCTTCAAGCTCTACAACCTCCTGCCCATGCGCTCCCACCGCCGGGCCTATAAGACCTACAGCCGGCCCGGCCTGGGCCCGGTTGCCGCGGCGACCGGGCCTGCCGAGGCCTTCCCGGGCCCGGCGAGGGAGGCGGAGGCGGAGGTGGAGACGGGGATCCTGGGGCCCGTAGGAGGAGGAGGAGGAGGAGGAGGAGGAGGAGGGGAGGGGGGGAGGGTCTCTTGTTCACCCCCGCCCCCTCCCCCGCCACCCCTCACCTCCCCCTCGTCCTCGGTCATCGCCTTCGCCAGGCCAGCCTGCTCCTCTGTCATCGTCCACGGCAAGGCCCTGCCCCCCCCCTCAGCCCCCCCCTCCGTCATCGCCTACAACGGCCACTGCCCCCCGCCGGAGGGGCCGCGACCCCCGACCCCGGAGGCCCCCGGAGACAGGCGCGGGGAGGCCCGGCCTAGGAGGCCTCAGGATCCCGATCCCCCTCCGGCCCTCTCTCCCACTCCTCCCCCTCCCATTCCTCCTCCCACCTCGACCCCTCCCCCTCCCAGGGCCAAGACCCTGACCTACGTGGCCAAGCCGGCCTGCGGTGGTCTCGGAGCATCGGGTAGGCCCGGCCCACTTTGCCGGATCACCGTGCGGATAGGGGAGGAAGCCATCGTCAAGCGCAGGATCTCCGAGTCCGACCTCATGCGGGACCGGGCGGCCTCAGGCCTAGGGCCAGGCTCCAGTAAAAACCGCAGGCCGGAACCTTCCCCTCCTGCCCAAGGTACCAAGAAGGTGCGGGGGGAGGAGGAGGGGGAGCGAGGGTGCCCGGGCAAGGCCGAAGCCTCCTCCTCTCCTGCGGCCGCCGACTCGGTCGACGAGTTAAGCGACCAGGACGCCGACGACAACCTGTGGCGGCCCTACTACTCCTACAAGCCCAAGCGAAGGGCCGGGGCCTTCCACAGGGCCAAGAGGCCGGGGTGGAGGCGCAAACTAGGCCTCAGGCCTGCGGCCCGCTGGCTCCCGCCCCCGGCACTGTCGCCAGCGCCGCTGGAGGGCGAGGGGCAGCTCCCACAGGCCGAGGGAAGGCCTCAGGCCTCCTCAGAGGGTGGGGAGCTCGCTCAGGCTCCCCCTCAGAACCAGGCCCGAGTGGAGAGGAAGGGCCTGTCCTGGCTCCACTGCCCGCTCTGCCCCAAACTCTGCAAGAGTGCTGCCGCCCTGGGGAGGCACCAGAGGCGACACACAGGCCGGGGCAGGTCTGAGGCGCAGGCTGGGCCCGAACCGGACCTAGGGATCGGGGAAGCACCGGCGATTCCAGCCAGCCGCCCACGGGAGCAGAGGCGGCCGATCAGCCCCCCAGCCCGCCTCCCGATCCCCCTCCCGTCCCTCCCCGCCTCATCTGTCCCCCTCCTCCTCTCCCCGCGCCCGAGCCTGACGAGGAGGCCGGACCCGTCTCCCGCGGCGACGGGGGCCGACCTTTCACCCCTCCCTCCCCGGGGGAGGAGGTCGGGGGTCGGGTCCCGGGCCTAGCGGGGCCTGAGGCCTGCGGGCCTGGGTTTTCCCGTCTCCGTGG
>NC_135986.1:1204846-1232027 GCF_053455715.1 Rhinoraja longicauda
ACAACTCTCTGGGTGGAAAAGTCCTTCCTCATCTCCGTTCTAAATGGCCCACCCCTTATTCTTAAACTGTGTGTGGCCCCTGGTTCTGGACTCCCCCAACATCGGGAACATGTTTCCTGCCTCTAGCGTGTCCAATCCCTTAATAATCTTACATGTTTCAATAAGATCCCCCCTCTCATCCTTCTAAATTCCAGTGTGTACAAGCCCAGTCGCTCCATTCTTTCGACATACGACAGTCTCGCCATCCCGGGGATTAACCTGGTGCTAGAGGAAGGTAGAGAAGTAGATTCACCTACAACGTTCAAGAGACACTTGGACGGGTATACAGATAGGAAGGGTAAAAAGATAAGAGTCATTTACCCAGAGTAGGGTAATCAAGAAACTGAGGGCATAGGTTTAAGGTGAGGGGAGGGGGAAAGATTCAATAGGAACCTGAAGGGCAATTTTTCCACACGGATGGTGGCGGGTGCATGGAACGAGGTTTATAGTTTAGGCAGGTATTATCACAACATTTAGAAGACGATTGGACATGCACGTGGATAGGACAGGTTTGGAGGGGTATGTGCCAAGCGCAGGCAGGTGGGACTAGTGTAGATGGGGCATGTTGGCCGGCGTGGGCAAGTTGGGCCGAAGGGCCTGTTTCCGTGTTGTATCATTCTATGACAATAGACAATAGACAATAGACAATAGGTGCAGGAGGAGGCCATTCAGCCCTTCGAGCCTGTACGCACCGCCATTCAATGCGATCATGGCTGATCACTCTCAATCAGTACCCCGTTCCTGCCTTCTCCCCGTACCCCCTCACTCCGCTATCCTTAAGCGCTCTATCCAGCTCTCTCTTGAAAGCATCCAACGAACTGGCCTCCACTGCCTTCTGAGGCAGAGAATTCCACACCTTCACCACCCTCTGACTGAAAAAGTTCTTCCTCATCTCCGTTCTAAATGGCCTGCCCCTTATTCTTAAACTGTGGCCCCCTTGTTCTGGACTCCCCCAACATTGGGAACATGTTTCCTGCCTCTAATGTGTCCAATCCCCTAATTATCTTATATGTTTCAATAAGATCCCCCCTCATCCTTCTAAATTCCAGTGTATACAAGCCCAATAGAAACATAGAAAATAGGTGCAGGAGTAGGCCATTCGGCCCTTCGAGCCTGTACGCACCTCCATTCAATATGATCATGGCTGATCATCCAACTCAGTATCCCGTACCTGCCTTCTCTCCATACCCCCTGATCCCTTTAGCCACAAGGGCCACATCTAACTCCCTCTTAAATATAGCCGATGAACTGGCCTCAACTACCTTCTGTGGCAGAGAATTCCACAGATTCACCACTCTCTGTGTGAAAAAAAAACGTTCTCATCTCGGTCCTAAAAGACTTCCCCCTTATCCTTAAACTGTGTGACCCCTTGTTCTGGACTTCCCCAACATCGGGAACAATCTTCCTGCATCTAGCCTGTCCAACCCCTTAAGAATTTTGTGAGTTTCTATAAGATCCCCCCTCAATCTTCTAAATTCCAGCGAGTACAAGCCGAGTCTATCCAGTCTTTCTTCATATGAAAGTCCTGCCATCCCAGGGATCAATCTGATTGATTGATGGGAAGGTTTTAGAGGTCGATGGGTCAAATCAGTCAATGGAGACTCGCACGGTAACTCAGCGGGTAGAGCTGCTGCCTCACAGCGCCAGAGACCCTGGTTCGATCCTGACCTCGGTCGCTGTCTTTACGGAGTTTGTACGTTCTCCCCGTGACCTGCGTGGGTTTTGCCTCGGCCCACCGAGTCCGCGCCGACCAGCGATCACTGGGAACAATTCCCCACACACACCAGGGACAATTTACCATTATGCCGAAGCCAATTAGCCCACAAACCTGCACGTCTTTGGAGTGTGGGGGGAAACCGGAGCACCCGGAGAAAACCCCACGCGGGTGGAGAGCGTGCAAACTCTGCTGGGACAGCACCCGTAGACCGGATCGAACCCGGGTCTCTGGCGCTGTGAGCTCAGGACCAAGCAGGGAGGATAGACAATAGACAATAGACAACAGGTGCAGGAGGAGGCCATTCGGCCCTTCGAGCCTGTACGCACCGCCATTCAATGTGATCATGGCTGATCATTCTCAATCAGTACCCCGTTCCTGCCTTCTCCCCATACCCCCTGACTCCGCTATCCTTAAGAGCTCTATCCAGCTCTCTCTTGAATGCATTCAGAGAATTGGCCTCCACTGCCTTCTGAGGCAGAGAATTCCACAGATTCACAACTCTCCGACTGAAAAAGTTTTTCCTCATCTCCGTTCTAAATGGCCGACCCCCTTATTCTTAAACTGTGTGGCCCCTGGTTCTGGACTCCCCCAACATTGGGAACATGTTTCCTGCCTCTAACGTGTCCAACCCCTTAAGAATGATTATGGGATGGGATGGTTTTAAGATTCTTTTATTTTTGTAGATACAGAAGTTGATTAAGAGTTTATTTTTGTAGTTTAGAGAATCTGTGCTATTGGCTGTGAAATTAGAAGCAATTTATTGCCCTTTCGTTAAGAGTTACATTGGCTGACCAGCCAGTATCGGTAATGTTTAGTTTAATTTAGATTATTATCAGGTGTACTGAGGTACAGTGAAAAGCCTTTTAGATGCGTGCTAACCAGTCCGTGGAAAGACAACACAAGATCACAAACAAGTCGTCCACACTGTACAGATACTGGGTTAAAGGGAATGACGTTTAGTGCAAGATAAAGTCTGATTAAAGATAGTCCGAGGGTCTCCAATGAGGTAGATGGGAGGTCAGGACCGCTCTCTAGTTGGTGAGAGGACAATAGACAATAGACAATAGGTGCAGGAGGAGGCCATTCGGCCCTTCGAGCCTGTACGCACCGCCATTCAATGTGATCATGGCTGATCATTCTCAATCAGTACCCCGTTCCTGCCTTCTCCCCATACCCCCTGACTCCGCTATCCTTAAGAGCTCTATCCAGCTCTCTCTTGAATGCATTCAGAGAATTGGCCTCCACTGCCTTCTGAGGCAGAGAGTTCCACAGATTCACAACTCTCTGACTGAAAAAGTTTTTCCTCATCTCAGTTCTAAATGGCCTACCCCTTATTCTTAAACTGTGTGGCCCCTTGTTCTGGACTCCCCCAACATTGGGAACATGTTTCCTGCCTCTAACGTGTCCAACCCCTTAATAATCTTATACGTTTCGATAAGATCTCCTCTCATCCTTGTAAATTCCAGTGTATACAAGCCTAGTCGCTCCAGTCTTTCAACATATGACAGTCCCGCCATTCCGGGAATTAACCTAGTAAACCTACGCTGCACGCCTTCAATAGCAAGAATATCCTTCCTCAAATCTGGAGACCAAAACTGCACACAGTACTCCAGGTGCGGTCTCACTAGGGCCCTGTACAACTGCACACAGTACTCCAGGTGCGGTCTCACTAGGGCCCTGTACAACTGCAGAAGGACGGTTCAGTTGCCTGATAACACCCGGGAAGAAACTGCCCCTGAATCTGGAGGTGTGCGTTTACCGCCATTGGTGGAGCGGGAGCACGTGGCCGCTGGCTGGCCGAGGTCACGTGGGGCAGTGACGTCACCCTTTGTCCCTTATTTGAGGAGTGAGGAAGTTGGCAACCCTGGGCGCAGATGGGAAGTTGGCAACCCTAGACAGGCTAGTGTTCCCAAACACTACCCTGTCCCAACCCTGCTCACCCCCGAAGAGACCCCGGTCTGAGCTGGAGAAGGTTGTGGCCAGCCTCTCGCTGGGACCTCCATTCTTGAGCTCGATAGTAGAGATGTCGACTGGTTTAGTTTAGTCCAGTTGGGCGGTACTGCGCGGAAACAGGACCTTCGGCCCACCGGGTCCGCGCCGACCAGCGATCCCCACACTAGGGGGCAATTCGCACTTGCACCAAGCCCGTTAACCCACAAACCCGCACGTCTTCCCGGAGAAAACCCACGCAGGTCGCGGGGAGAACGTGCAAACCACGTCCAGGCAGCGCCCCTGGTCGGGATCGAACCCGGGTCTCAGGTGCTGTGAGGCAGCAGCTCTACCCGCTGCTCCACCGTGCCGCACTAGTTCCAATCAGTTTGGGTATTGTTTGGAGAAGGCAAATCCAGGATCACATAGGAAGGATATCGGAGTAGAATTAGGCCATTCGGCCCATCGGGTCTACTCTGCCATTCAATCACGGCTGGTCAATCTCTCCCTCCCAACCCCATCCCCCTGCCTTCTCCCCATAAACCCCTGACACCCGCACTAATCAACAATCGATCTATCTCCGCCTTAAAAATACCCACTGACTTGTGGCCTCCACAGCCGTCTGTGGCAAAGAATTCCACAGATTCACCGCCCCCTGGCTAAAGAAATTCCTCATCTCCTTTCCAAAGGCACGTCCTTTTATTCTGGGACTGTGCCCTCTGATCCTAGACTCAGAGTCCCGTGAGTGTGTGGTGGGACAGTGCAGAGAGAGCTTGACTTCGCGCAGGAAGGAACTGCAGATGCTGGTTTACAACTAAGATATCGACACAAAGTGCTGGAGTAACTCAGCGGGTCGGGCAGCATCTCTGGAGAGAAGGATCGGTTGACTTTTCGGGTCGAGACCCTTCTTCAGACTATGACACTGAAGTATACATAGAAACATAGAAAATAGGTGCAGGAGGAGGCCATTCGGCCCTTCGAGCCAGCACCACCATTCAATATGATCACGGCTGATCATCCAAAATCAGTACCCCGTTCCTGCTTTCTCCCCGTATCCCTTGATTCCGTTAGCCCGAAGAACTAAATCTAACTCTCTCTTGAAAACATCCAGTGAATTGGCCTCCACTGCCTTCTGCGGCAGAGAATTCCACAGATTCACAACTCTCTGGGTGAAAAAGTGTTTCCTCATCTCAGTCCTAACTGGCCGACCCCTTATTCTTAAACTGTGTGTGACCCCTGGTTCTGGACTCCCCCAACATGGGGAACATTTTTCCGGCTTCTGGCCTGTTCAATCCCTTAAGAATTTTCGATGTTTCTATAAGATCCCCTCTCATCCTTCTAAACTCCAGTGAATCTAAGAAGGAGATTTTCTCTCATTGTATCCTGAGACTAAACTCAAAAGTCTTGGCCACATACGCCGATCTGCCAAAACACTATGACCACTGACAGGTGAAGTGGATAACATTGATTATCTTGTTACAACGACACCTGCCAAGGGGTGGGATATATTAGGAAGCAAGTGAACAGTCAGTTCTTGAAGTTGACGTGTTGGATGCAGGAGAAATGGGCAGGAGTAAAGACCTGAGCGACTTTGACAAGGGCCAAATTGTTATGGTCCAGACGACTGGGTCAGAGCATCTCTGAAACGGCAAGGCTTGTGGGGTGCTCCCGGTCAGCAGTGGTGAGTACCGACCGACCGACAGTGGTCCGAGGAGGGACAAAGCACAAACCGGCGACAGGCAAGGGTGTTGGGCGCCCAAGACTCATCGATGCACGAGGTCAACGGAGGCTATCCCGTCTGGTCCGAACCGACAGAAGGTCGACTGTGGCACAAGTCGCGGGAAAACGTTAATGGTGGTCACGGGAGGAATGTGTCACAATACACAGTGCATCGCACCCTGCTGAGTATGGGGCTGCACACGGAGGACCAACAGCATATCGGGCAGGTGGGCATAATGTTTTGGCTGATCAGGTCAGTGTGCAAGGTGTGGAGCTTCAGAAAATCCATTCGATGAATCTTTCCCGCCTGATCCTGCAGAGAATGGGGACGATCAGCGAGGGTAGTCTGTGGCTGTCCTTCCACCCCTAGTTATCCATTATTCTATGTATCCAGCCTTGTACCACTGGATTAGTTGCCAGACCGCAGCTCACACCTAGATATCTGTTAAGTCTCTATATCAAGGCAGCCCAGCCACACAGTTAGTTAACTCACCTAACTGTGGGTTGCTTTGGAAGGCCGCCATCTTGAAGGGTCAAGGAGCATTGCATTTTGGGAGGGGCGTGGGGAGGGAGCGCCACGCTGTGGGGGGGGGGGGGGGGTGAGGGGGGAGCGCCAGGCTGTGGGAGGGGCGGGGGCGTGAGGAGGGGGAACTCCGTGCTGACCAAACCGTCGAGAGACCCATAGAGTATGGTCTTCCTGCGATTCCTGATGGCTGCCTATCTCATTCTCTGTGAGTCTCTCTGCACTCCTAGACCGCACTTAGAATCACTTCCACCTCTTCCTGTTATATATATTTTTTAAACGTTTGTTTTAAAGACTGAAAATGTAAGTTGCACTTTTGCCTCTGAGGCCCCTTCTATTTGCTACTGAATGTAACTGGTATTTTTTTAGACTCAGTCTTGCTAAACTTGGCAGATATTAGTTGTGGTGTCTTCTATTGATTGTTCCAAAGAAATGTGTGTCTGTGTCGAACCTGTGTATAGATTAAGCGTGCAGATCACGTATAAATATATATATATATATATATATTTGTGTATTACTATAAAGAAACTTAGTTCTGGAAATAAAATATAAACCAACATGTTCACAGTGTATGGAGTCTGGAACTTGACTTTTGACCTAACACAGTGACAATAGACAATAGACAATAGGTGCAGGAGTAGGCCATTCAGCCCTTCGAGCCAGTACGCACCGCCATTCAATGCGATCATGGCTGATCACTCTCAATCAGTACCCCGTTCCTGCCTTCTCCTCATACCCCCTCACTCCGCTATCCTTAAGAGCTCTATCCAGCTCTCTCTTGAAAGCATCCAACGAACTAGCCTCCACTGCCTTCTGAGGCAGAGAATTCCACACCTTCACCACTCTCTGACTGAAAAAGTTCTTCCTCATCTCCGTTCTAAATGGCCTACCCCTTATTCTTAAACTGTGGCCCCTTGTTCTGGACTCCCCCAACATTGGGAACATGTTATCTGCCTCTAATGTGTCTAATCCCCTAATTATCTTATATGTTTCAATAAGATCCCCCCTCATCCTTCTAAATTCCAGTGTATACAAGCCCAATCGCTCCAGCCTTTCAACATACGACAGTCCCGCCATTCCGGGAATTAACCTAGTGAACCTACGCTGCACGCCCTCCATAGCAAGATTGACCTAGCTAACGTGCCAATCATCGGACAAAGTCAGCATGGATTTATCAAAGGCAAAACATGCCCGACGAATCTTACAGAATTTTTCGAGGATGTAACTAGTAGAGTGGATAAGGGAGAACCAGTGGATGTGTTATATCTGGACTTTCAGAAGGCCTTCGACAAGGTCCCACGTAGGAGATTGGGGCACAAACTTAAAGCACACGGTATTGGGGGTTCATTGTTGAGGTGGATAGAGAATTGGTTGGCGGACAGGAAGCAAAGAGTAGGATTAAACGGGTCCTTTTCGGAATGGCAGGCAGTGACTAGTGGGGTACCGCAAGGCTCAGTGCCGGGACCCCAGTTATTTACAATATATATTAATGATTTGGACGAGGGAATTGAATGCAACATCTCCAAGTTTGCGGATGACACGAAGCTGGGTGGCAGTGTTAGCTGTGAGGAGGATGCTAGGAGGCTGCAGAGTGACTTGGATAGATTAGGTGAGTGGGCAAATGCATGGCAGATGCAGTATAATGTGGATAAATGTGAGGTTATCCACATTGGCGGCAAGAACAGGAAAGCAGAGTATTACCTGAATGGTGACCGATTAGGAAAAGGGGAGATGCAACGTGACCTGGGTGTCGTGGTGCACCAGTCATTGAAAGTAGGCATGCAGGTGCAGCAGGCAGTGAAGAAAGCCAATGGTATGTTGGCATTCATAGCGAGGGGATTTGAGTATAGGAGCAGGGAGGTTCTACTGCAGTTGTACAGGGCCTTGGAGAGACCGCACCTGGAGTATTGTGTGCAGTTTTGGTCTCCTAATCTGAGGAAAGACATTCTTGCCATGGAGGGAGTACAGAGAAGGTTCACCAGATTGATTCCTGGGATGGCAGGACTTTCATATGAAGAAAGACTGGATAGACTCGGCTTGTACTCGCTGGAATTTAGAAGATTGAGGGGGGACCTTATAGAAACTTACAAAATTCTTAAGGGGTTGGAGAGGCTAGATGCAGGAAGATTGTTCCCGATGTTGGGGAAGTCCAGAACAAGGGGTCACAGTTTAAGGATAAGGGGGAAGTCTTTTAGGACCGAGATGAGAAAGTTTTTTTTCACACAGAGTGGTGAATCTGTGGAATTCTCTGCTACAGAGGATAGTTGAGGCCAGTTCATTGGCTATATTTAAGAGGGGGTTAGATGTGGCCCTTGTGGCTAAAGGGATCAGGGGGTATGGAGAGAAGGCAGGTACAGGCTACTGAGTTGGATGATCAGCCATGATCATATTAAATGGCGGTGCAGGCTTGAAGGGCCGAATGGCCTACTCCTGCACCTATTTTCTATGTTTCTATGTTTCTATGTCACATCTGACAGCAAATGGAACTGTTAAATTGTTAAGTTGAGTTTGGAGATACAGCGTGGAAACAGGCCCTTCGGCCCACCGGGTCGGCTAGGGTTGCCAACTTCCTCGCTCCCAAATAAGGGACAAAGGGTGACGTCACCGGCCCGCGCCCCACGTGGCCTCACCCAGCCAGCGGCCACGTGCTCCCGCTCCACCAATGGCGGCCGCCATTACATACCTATCCGTCTTTGGAGAGCGGGAGGACTCCCTGACGATCTCGGAGAAAACCCACGCAGGCCACGGGGAGAACGTACAAACTCCGTACCGACAGCACCCGTAGTGGGGATCGAACCCGGGCCTCCGGCGCTGCAAGCGCTGTAAGGCAGCAACTCTACCGCTGCACCACCGTGACCGCCCTAAGAGAGACACAAAATGCTGGATTTACTCAGCGGGACAGGCAGCATCTCCGGAGAGAAGGAATGGGCAACGTTTCGGGTCGAGACCCTTCTTCAGACTGATGTCAGGGGAGAGGGAGACACACTTAGGTCAGGAAGTGCAAGGTGTGAAAACAGGACAAAGGGGATGGAGATCAAGGAAAATGTAGAATGGATCATTGTTCGCTGGGAGAAGGTGACAGCAAAGCAAACAGAGTCAAAATGTAGTCAGAGACAGACAGTCAGACTGGTCGGATAACTGGGAAAGGGGAGAGAGAGGGAAAGCAAAGGTTACTTGAAGTTAGAGACGTCAATGTTCATACCACTGGGGTGTAAGCTGCCCGAGCGAAATAGCAAGAGGATTTGAGTATAGGAGCAGGGAGGTTCTGCTGCAGTTGTACAGGGCATTGGTGAGACCACACCTGGAGTATTGCGTACAGTTTTGGTCTCCTAATCTGAGGAAAGACATTCTTGCCATAGAGGGAGTACAGAGAAGGTTCACCAGATTGATCCCTGGGATGGCGGGACTTTCATATGAAGAAAGACTGGATAGACTCGGCTTGTACTCGCTGGAATTTAGAAGACTGAGGGGGGATCTTATTGAAACATATAAAATTCTTAAGGGGTTGGAGAGGCTAGATGCAGGAAGATTGTTCCCGATGTTGGGGGAGTCCAGAACAAGGGGTCACACAGTTTAAGGATAAGGGGGAAGTCTTTTAGGACCGAGATGAGAACGTTTTTCCTCACACAGAGAGTGGTGAGTCTGTGGAATTCTCTGCCACAGAAGGTAGTTGAGGCCAGTTCATTGGCTATATTTAAGAGGGAGTTAGATGTGGCCCTTGTGGCTAAAGGGATCAGGGGGTATGGAGAGAAGGCAGGTACGGGATACTGAGTTGGATGATCAGCCATGATCATATTGAATGGCGGTGCGTACAGGCTCGAAGGGCCGAATGGCCTACTCCTGCACCTATTTTCTATGTTTCTATGTTTCTATGAGGTGCTGTTCCTCCAATTTGCGCTGGGCCTCACTCTGACAATGGAGGAGGCCCACAGGACAGAGAAGTCAGTGTGGGAGTGGGAGGGGGAGTGAAAGTGTTTTGCAACCGGGAGATCAGGTGGGTTAAGGCGGACTGAGCAGGGGTGTTCAGCAAAGCAATCGCCGAGCCTGGGCTTTGGTCTCGCCGATGTTCAGGAGTCCACACCTGGAACAGCCGATACAGTAGATGAGGTTGGAGGAGGTGAATGAAAGTCTTGCTTTCTGCAGCCTTATGGGCTCGTTAATGCAACAAATGGCCCGGTGGGTCGGGCAGTACATCAGTCTGTAGTCTATAAGCGGGGTGGAGTTGGGTCCTGCGGGGTGGAGTTGGGTTCACGGGAGGTGGTCTCGGAGGGGGGAGGGCGCTCCTCAAACTGTGGAGCATCCTGGACAATACAGCTCGCCCCCTCTCTGACACACTGGCCAACCTGAGGAGCCCTTTCAGCAACCTTGGTGGAACCAGTGTGGGAGGGAAACCAGAGCACCCGGAGAAAACCCACGCAGTCACAGGGAGAACGTACAAACTCCGTACAGACAGCGCCCGTAGACGGGATCGAACCTGGGTCTCTGACGCACTAACTCTACCACTGCGCACGCCCACACTTGCTCACACACACACACACACACACAAAGGCACTCTCATGCACACTCGCTCACATTCGCTCACACTCGCACACACACACACACGGACACCCAATAAAAGATTTTCACTGTACCTTGCTACACGTGACAAGAAACTGAACTGAACACACACACACACATGTACACACACACACACACGTGCAGACACATGACACATATACACACATGTACACGCACACACACATGTACACACACACACACACGTGCAGACACATGACACATATACACACATGTACACGCACACACACATGTACACACACACACACGTGCAGACACATGACACATACACACATATACACGCACACACACATGTACACACACACACATGTACACACACATAGGTACACACATCACACACACACACATGTACACTCACACACATACACACACATGTATAGATACACACACACTCACATACACACACACACTCACATACACACACACACACACACGCACGCACGCACGCACACACACACCCACACATACGTATGACACATATACACACATACACTCACACATACAGACACACCTGAGGTCAGGATTGAACCGGGGTCTCTGGGGCTGTGAGACAGCAGCTCTCCCCCCTGCCACACGGGGAGGGGGGCAAGGATCACATTACGACTTGTTTTGCAAGTGCTGTGTAAGCACTGGAGGTTGGGAAACGCTTCCCTGACTGTGTGCCACAGGGCTCTGTGGTGGTTAATTATTACAGCTGGCCTGTGTGTCGTTTACCCTGCTCCCATCCTCAACTAACCCACAGTCCAGACTTCACTCACCCATCCTCCAGCCGCCAGCGCCCGACAGCAAGCCACTCGGCCCATCCAACTGGCCCTAGCACCCTCTAAACCTTAGGTTAGAGATACAGCGCGGAAACAGGCCCTTCAGCCCACCGAGTCCGCGCCGCCCAGCGATCCCCGCACACTAACACTATCCCACACCCACTGGGGACGATTTACATCTACACCAAGCCAATTAACCTACAAACCTGGAGTGTGGGAGGAAACCGGAGCGCCCGGAGAAAACCCACGCAGGCCACGGGGAGAACGTACAAACTCCGTACAGACGCCGCCCGTAGTCGGGATAGACATACAGCATGGAAACAGGCCCTTCGGCCCATCGAGTCCGCGCCGACCAGCGATCAACCCGTATGCTCGCACTATCCTATACACTTTACAATCTTTGTTCAGGGCGATGGCTTGGCGGAGTAGCCTCGGTCAGTCAAAGGGCCTGTATCTGCACTGTATCTCCAAACTAAAACTATTAGTTATACACCGAGCAGCCATCTTGTTACAACGGCACCTGTCAAGGGGTGGTATATATTAGGCAGCAAGTGAACAGTCAGTTCTTGAAGTTGACGTGTTGGATGCAGGAGAAATGGGCAGGAGTAAAGACCTGAGCGACTTTGACAAGGGCCAAATTGTTCTGGCCAGACGACTGGGTCAGAGCATCTCTGAAACGACAAGGCTTGTGGGGTTTCTTGCTATTGAGGGCGTGCAGCGTAGGTTTACTAGGTTAATTCGGGGAATGGCGGGGCTGTCGTATGTTGAAAGACTGGAGCGACTAGGCTTGTATACACTGGAATTTAGAAGGATGAGAGGAGATCTTATCGAAACGTATAAGATTATTAAGGGGTTGGACACGTTAGAGGCAGGAAACATGTTCCCAATGTTGGGGGAGTCCAGAACAAGGGGCCACACACAGTTTAAGAATAAGGGGTCGGCCATTTAGAACGGAGATGAGGAAAAACTTTTTCAGTCAGAGAGTTGTGAATCTGTGGAATTCTCCGCCTCAGAAGGCAGTGGAGGCCAATTCTCTGAATGCATTCAAGAGAGAGCTAGATAGAGCTCTTAAGGATAGCGGAGTCAGGGGAGCTCTTAAGGATAGCGGAGTCAGGGGGTATGGGGAGAAGGCAGGAACGGGGTACTGATTGAGAATGATCAGCCATGATCACATTGAATGGCGGTGCGTACAGGCTCGAAGGGCCGAATGGTCTCCTCCTGCACCTATTGTCCATTGTCTATTGTCTATTGTGCTCCCGGTCAGCAGTGGTGAGTACCGACCGACCGACAGTGGTCCGAGGAGGGGCAAACCACAAACCGGCGACAGGCAAGGGTGTTGGGCGCCCAAGGCTCATCGATGCGCGAGGGCAACGATGGCTATCCCGTCTGGTCCGAACCGACGGAAGGTCGACTGTGGCACAAGTCACAGAAAATGTTAATGGTGGTCACGGGAGGAATGTGTCACAATACACAGTGCATCGCACCCTGCTGCGTATGGGGCTGCACACGGAGGACCAACAGCATATTAGGCAGGTGGGCATAATGTTTTGGCTCATCAGATCATAATGTTTTGGCTGATCAATAGACAATAGACAATAGACAATAGGTGCAGTGGGAGGCCATTCAGCCCTTCGAGCCTGTACGCACCGCCATTCAATGCGATCATGGCTGATCACTCTCAATCAGTACCCCGTTCCTGCCTTCTCCCCATACCCCCTCACTCCGCTATCCTTAAGAGCTCTATCCAGCTCTCTCTTGAAAGCATCCAACGAACTGGCCTCCACTGCCTTCTGAGGCAGAGAATTCCACACCTTCACCACTCTCTGACTGAAAAAGTTCTTCCTCATCTCCGTTCTAAATGGCCTACCCCTTATTCTTAAACTGTGGCCCTTTGTTCTGGACTCCCCCAACATTGGGAACATGTTTCCTGCCTCTAATGTGTCCAATCCCCTAATTATCTTATATGTTTCAATAAGATCCCCTCTCATCCTTCTAAATTCCAGTGTATACAAGCCCAATCGCTCCAGCCTTTCAACATACGACAGTCCCGCCATTCCGGGAATTAACCTAGTGAACCTACGCTGCACGCCCTCCATAGCAAGAATATCCTTCCTCAAATTTGGAGACCAAAACTGCACACAGTACTCCAGGTGCGGTCTCACCAGGGCCCGGTACAACTGTAGAAGGACCTCTTTGCTCCTATACTCAACTCCTCTTGTTACGAAGGCCAACATTCCATTGGCTTTCTTCACTGCCTGCTGTACCTGCATGCTTCCTTTCATTGACTGATGCACTAGGACGCCCAGATCTCGTTGAACTCCCCCTCCTCCTAGCTTGACACCATTCAGATAATAATCTGCCTTTCTATTCTTACTTCCAAAGTGAATAACCTCACACTTATCTACATTAAACTGCATCTGCCATGTATCCACCCACTCACACAACCTGTCCAAGTCACCCTGCAGCCTTATTGCATCTTCCTCACAATTCACACTACCCCCCAGCTTAATATCATCTGCAAATTTGCTAATGGTACTTTTAATCCCTTCGTCTAAGTCATTAATGTATATCGGTGTACTTTAGGCGATTAGGCGATTAGTCCATAACAGTGCAAAATGAAGTTGGTGCTGCAATAAAACAATGTTGATAGAAGATCGCAGTTGCTGAGGGCTGTGTTCAAGAGCCAGGAAGAACCTGCTTCTCAACCTGCCCCTCTCTCCCCCCTTCCCCCATCTCCACCCCCCCCCCCCCCCCTCTCTCCCCTGGACCCCAGTGTGTGTAGGAAGGAACTGCAGGTGCTGGTTTAAACCGAAGATGGACATAAAATGCAGGAGTAACTCAGCGGGACAGGCAGCATCTCTGGAGAGGAGGAAATGGGTGGCGTTTCAGTCTGAAGAAGGGTCTTGATCCGAAACCTCTCTCCAGAGATGCTGCCTGACCCGTCGGTTTATAGAGTGATACAGTGTGGAAACAGGCCCTTCGGCCCAACTTGCCCACTCAGGCCAACATGTCCCAGCTACACTAGTTCCATCCGCCTGCGCTTGGTCCATAACCCTCCAAACCTGTCCTGTCCATGTACCTGTCTAACTGTTTCTTAAACGTTGGGATAGTCCCAGCCTCAACTATCTCCTCTGGCAGCTCGTTCCATACACCCACCACCCTCTGTGTGAAAAATTACTATTAAATCTTTTCCCTTTCACCTTGAACCTATGTCCACTGGTCCTCGGTTCCCCTACTCTGGACAAGAGACTCTGTGCATCTACCCGATCTATTCCTCTCATGATCTTATACACCACTGTAAGATCTCCCCTCATCCTCCTGCGCTCCAAGGAATAGAGTCCCAGCCTACTCAACCTCTCCCTGTAGCTCACACCCTTTAGTCCTGTCAACTAATTCCAATGAAAAGCAATAGACAATAGGTGCAGGAGGAGGCCATTCGGCCCTTCGAGCCAGCACCGCCATTCAATGTGATCATGGCTGATCATTCTCAATCAGTACCCCGTTCCTGCCTTCTCCCCACACCCCCTGACTCCGCTATCCTTAAAAGCTCTATCCAGCTCTCTCTTGAATGCATTCAGAGAATTGGCCTCCACTGCCTTCTGAGGCAGAGAATTCCACAGATTCACAATTCTCTGACTGAAAAAGTTTTTTCCTCATCTCAGTTCTAAATGGCCGACCCCTTATTCTTAAACTGTGTGGCCCCTGGTTCTGGACTCCCCCAACATTGGGAACATGTTTCCTGCCTCTAACGTGTCCAACCCCTTAATAATCTTATACGTTTCGATAAGATCCCCTCTCATCCTTCTAAATTCCAGTGTATACAAGCCTAGTCGCTCCAGTCTTTCAACATATGACAGTCCCGCCATTCCTGGAATTAACCTAGTGAACCTACGCTGCACGCCCTCAATAGCAAGAATATCCTTCCTCAAATTTGGAGACCAAAACTGCACACAGTACTCCAGGTGCGGTCTCACTAGGGCCCTGTACAACTGCACACAGTACTCCAGGGGCGGTCTCACTAGGGCCCTGTACAACTGCACACAGTACTCCAGGTGCGGTCTCACTCGGGCCCTGTACAACTGCACACAGTACTCCAGGGGCGGTCTCACTAGGGCCCTGTACAACTGCACACAGTACTCCAGGTGCGGTCTCACTAGGGCCCTGTACAACTGCACACAGTACTCCAGGTGCGGTCTCACTAGGGCCCTGTACAACTGCACACAGTACTCCAGGTGCGGTCTCACTAGGGCCCTGTACAACTGCAGAGTCACTCCATCGTTTTGTGCCTCTCGTCAGCTTGTTAATGGTTGGTGTCCTCCATGTGGCGGAAGTGGCGGCGCCTAACGGCTGCGGCTCGCTAGCAGTCTGTTCGTCTTTTTTCCTTTTTTTGTTGTTGTGTGTGTCGGTGTTGGGATGGTTTTTGTTTTTTTTTTGGTTGTGTATGTGTGGGGAGTGGTGGTGTGGGTGGGGGGGTGGTGGTGTGGGTGGGGGGACGGGGGAAACCTTTCTCTTTTAGGTCTCTTCCTCACGGCGCGGGGTGCGGCTCGGCCGCGGGGCCTTCCATCGCTGGTGCGGCTCGGCCGCGGGACCTAACATCGCCCGGCGCGGCTCGGCCGAGGGACTTTTCATCGCTGGTGCGGCTCGGCCGCTGGGCTTAACAGCGCCCGGTGCGGCTCGGCCGAGGTACTTTTCATCGCTGGTGCGGCTCGGCCGCGGGACCTAACATCGCCCGGTGCGGCTCGGCCGCGGGACTTAGCTGCGCACGGCTCGGTCGCGGGGCCTTCCATCGCCCGGCTCGGCCGCGAGACGTTTCAGCGCCCGGTGCGATTCGCCCTGGCCGGGGACTGTCGCCGCCGGTGTCGGGGACTGTGCGGGGGTCGGTCGGGGACGAGCTGTCTCTCCGTGGGCGTGGGGAAGAGAGTGGAAGGTTTGTTGCCTCCATCACAGTGAGTGGGTGTTTGGAGTCACTGTGATGGACGTTTGTGTTGGGGCCATGTGTCTTGTGTTCTTTTTTGTGTGTGACTGCTATGTAGTTTCGTTCGGTACCTTGGTACTGAATGACAAATAAAGCTCTGTTGAACTGTTGTTGAACTGTTGAACTGTGTGCACTCCCACGGAAATATTTTGAGCATTGATCTTTGTGAGCTAACGCTCATCGGTGGTTCAATAACCTTCTCCAGGGCAAAGTCTGTGAGCTGGGACTTGGGCAATCGATGGAAGGTGCTATAAGACTGGGAGCCAAGTCAGCGGTTGTCATTGAGGGGGAGTGTGGACCACTGGGAGAGGTGTTGCTCTGCCCGTCTAGCCATGGGGCTCGTCTGGCTGCTGTCTACGCTCGGTCTCCTTGCTGTCTCCGTCTCCGCAGATCTAGCGCTGTTCCAGCAACGCGCCCCGATGATGCCAGAGAGGGTAAGGGGGCAACTGGAGACGCTGGTTTACAAAAACATAACTCAAGACACACACACTCACACACACACACACACACACTGACACACACACGCACAGACACACACTGACACACAGACACACACACACACACTCACACTGATACACTGACACACTGACACATACACACACACACACACTGACACACAGACACACTCACACACACTGACACACACACACTGACACACACTCACACACACACTCACACACACTCACTGACACACACACACTCACACACACACACTGACACACACACACACTCACACACACTGACACACACACACTGACACACACTCACACACACACTCACACACACTCACTGACACACACACACTCACACACACACACTGACACACACACACTCACACACACACACACTGACGAACTGACAGACAGACACACACACTGACATACGCACACACACACGCACACACACTGACACACACACGCACACACTGACAGACACACTCACACACACACTCACACACACACACACACACACACACTGACACGCTCACACACACACACACACACTGACACGCTCACACACACACACACACTGACACGCTCACACACACACACACACACACACACACACACACACTCACACTCACACACTGACGCACACTCACACACACACACACACTGACACACAGATGCACTCACACACACACACACACACACACAGACCCACTCACACATTCACACATACAAACACACACTGACACACTCACACATTCACACATACACACACACACTGACACACAGTCACACAGACACACACTGACACACTGACAGACACACACACATACACACACACTGACACACAGACACACACACACTGACACACACTCACACACTGACACACTCACACACACACAGTCACACAGACACACACCGACACACTGACAGACACACTCACACACACACTGACAGACACTCATACACACACTGACACACTGACAGACACACTCATACACACACTGACACACCGACAGACACACACACACACTGACACACTGACGAACTGATAGACACACACACACACTCACACAGACACACACACACACTCACACTCACACACACACTCACACTCACACACACACTCACACACACTCACACACTCACACACTCACACACACTCACACACTCACACACTCACACTCACACACACACTCACACACTCACACACACACTCACACACTCACACACTCACACACACACTCTCAGGCACACACTGACACACGGCCGAACTGACAGACACACTAACACAGACACACACACACACACACACACACACACACACACACACACACACACACACACTGATGCACAGACACACTGACACACACTCTCACACACACACTGACACACACACACTCACATACACACACTCACACACACTCACACCTCACACACTCTCACACACACACACTCTCAGACACACACTGACACACTGACGAACTGACACACACACACACACACACACACACACACACACACACACACAGACACACACACACACACTCACACACTATACCAACAGACAGTGCCGGAGTAACTCGGGCGGCACGGTGGCACAGCGGTAGAGTTGCTGCCTTACAGCAAATGCAGCGCCGGAGACCCGGGTTCGATCCCGACCACGGCTTCTGTCTGTACGGAGTCTGTACGTTCTCCCTGTGACCCGCGTGGGTTTTCTCCGGGCGCTCCGGTTTCCTCCCACACTCCAAAGACGTGCCGGTCTGCCGGTTAATTGGCTTTGGTAAAAGTTGTCAATTGTCCCCAGTGTGTGTAGGATAGTGTTAGTGTGCGGGGATCGCTGGTAGGAGCGGACCCGGTGGGCCGAAGGGCCTGTTTCCGTGATGTATCTCCAAACTAAAGTAAAGTAAAGAAATAGAGGGGCGAATTATGAAGCCGGAGGAAAGAATGCAGATGGTAGGGAAGGTGGGAGAGGGGAGAAATTAGTGCCTTGTCTAAGTGGGACATAGGGAAGGTTATGGGGTGGGGGGTGGTGGTGGTGGGGAGGGGGGGTAAGGGCAGAAGGAAAACTAGACAGGGGGCTGTTTGCGGGCTGTTTAACTGAAATCGGAGAATTCAATGTTCGTACCGAAGATAGACACAGAATGCTGGAGTAACTCAGCGGGTCAGGCAGCGTCTCTGGAGAGAAGGAATGGGTGACGTTTCGGGTCGAGACCCTTCTTCAGTAACATTGGGTTGTAGGGTACGCAAGTGGAATACGAGATGCTTTAGTTTAGTTTAGTTTAGTTTAGTTTAGAAACAGGTCTATAATTACCCGTTTTCTCTCTCCCTCCTTTCTTAAAAAGTGGGATAACATTTGCTATCCTCCAATCCACAGGAACTGATCCTGAATCTATAGAACATTGAGAAATGATCTCCAATGCTTCCACTATTTCTAGAGCCACCTCCTTAAGTACTCTGGGATGCAGACCATCAGGCCCTGGGGATTTATCAGCCTTCAGTCCCGTCAGTCTACCCAAAACCATTTCCTGCCTAATGTGGATTTCCTTCAGTTCCTCCATCACCCTAGGTTCTCCGGCCCCTAGAACATTTGGGAGATTGTGTGCATCTTCCTCAGTGAAGACAGATCCAAAGTAACGGTTTAACTCGTCTGCCATTTCTTTGTTCCCCATAATAAATTCCCCTGCTTCTGTCTTCAAGGGACCCACATTTGCCTTGACTATTTTTTTCCTCTTCACGTACCTAAAAAAAACTTTTGCTATCCTCCTTTATATTATTGGCTAGTTTACCCTCGTACCTCATCTTTTCTCCCCGTATTGCCCTTTTAGTTAACTTTTGTTGCTCTTTAAAAGAGTCCCAATCCTCTGTCTTCCCCACTCTTCTTTGCTACGTTATACTTCCTCTCCTTAATTTTTATGCTGTCCCTGACTTCCCTCGTCAGCCACAGGTGTCTCTTACTCCCCTTAGAGTCTTTCCACCTCTTTGGAATAAATTGATCCTGCAACCTCTGCATTATTCCCAGGAATACCTGCCATTGCTGTTCTACCGTCTTCCCTGCTAGGGCCTCCTTCCAATCAATTTTGGCCAGCTCCTGCCTCATGCCTCTGTAATCCCCTTTGCTATACTGATCAACCATGAATCCCCTGTTCACACTAGTTATCCCATTGCACACTAATAATAATAATAATAATGCATTACATTTATACAGCGCTTTTCATACACTCAAAGAAGCTTTACAGGGATTTAGAGAACATAGGGAAGTGAATAAATAGATAAATAAGTAAACGAACAGAGAAAGGAGTCAGAAGGTGAGGTGACCTTCAGTGGTTGAAGGCAGTACTGAACAGGTGAGACTTCAGCGATGTTTTGAATGTGGTGAGTGTGGAGGAGTCTCTGACGGTTTGGGGTAGTGAGTTCCAGAGGGTGGGAGCAGCGATGGAGAAAGCCCTGTCCCCCCAGGATCTGAGTTTGGTCCGGATGTGGGGGGGATAGGAGATTGGCAGCGGCAGAGCGGAGGGTGCAGGTGGGAGTGTGCCTGTGGAGGAGGTCGGTCAGGTAGGATGGGGCCAGGTTATGGAGGGCTTTGTAGGTCATGAGGAGGATTTTGTACTGGATTCTCTGGGGGATGGGGAGCCAGTGGAGTTTATAAAGGACGGGGGTGATATGGTCACGGATCGGGGTGTGGGTGAGTAGACGGGCAGCGGAGTTTTGAATGTATTGAAGTTTACTGATGGTTTTTGAGGGTGCGCCATAGAGGAAGGAGGCTGTTGCAGTAGTCCAGACGGGAGGTGATGAAGGCGTGGATGAGGGTTTCTGCAGCTGTGGAGGAGAGGGATGGACGGAGACGATTTGCCAATTAACCCACAAACCCGCACGTCTTTTGTAGTGTGGGAGGAAACCGGAGCGCCCGGAGAAAACCCACGCAGGTCACGGGGAGAACGTACAAACTCCGTACAAACTACCGATAGCAGTTCCGCGGTCCTGACCTCCCATCTACCCCATTGGACTATCTTTAATCGGACTTTATCTTGCACTAAATGTTATTCCCTTCATCCCGTATCTGTACACTCGATTGTAATTGTGTATTGTCTTTCCGGTGACTGGTTGATAAGCAATGGGAAGCTTTTCACTGTAGACACACACAATGCTGGAGCAACTCAGCGGGTCATTGAGAGAAGGAATGGTAGAACCGAAACGTCACCCATCCCTTCTCTCCCGAGAAGCTGCCTGACCCGCTGAGGTACTCCAGCGCTTTTGTGTCTACCTTCGATTTTAACCAGCGTCTGCAGTTTTTTTCTCCTGCTGGCTTTTCACTGTACCTCGTAGTACACGTGACAACAAACCATATTAAACTGGACTGAACGCAACACGAGGTCAGGATTGAATGCTTACCTGTGGCACGGTGAGGTGGTTGCCCTCTGCTGTTACTTTGCTGAACCCTGTGTGTGTTTCTGTCTGGTTTAGGTCAACAATCTCTGCTTCAACTGGCAGACGAAGAAAAGTCCCAAACTCCTGTCCCTGAACCCGAGCAGCAAAAACAGTCCACCACAGCAACACACTGGAGATCCATATTGAGGGAGCTGACAGGTATAAACCCTCTAAACACCTCACTCTCCTCCCCCTCACTCCCTCCCCCAACCCCCCCTCTCCCCCCCACACCCCCTCACTCCCCTAACCCCCCCCGTGCTCTAACCCTCACACCCCCTCACCACCCAACCCTCCTCCATCCTCCCCCCTCACTCCCCCCCTTCACTCCCCAACCCCCTCCTCCCCCCTTACTCCCTAAGCCCCCTCCCTCCCTCCCCCTCACCACCCAACCCCCCTTCCTCCCTCCCCCCCTTACCACCCAACCCCCCCTCCCTCCCCCCTCTCCCCCTCCTACCCTGCTCCTGCCCCCACTCACTACCCAATTCCCCCCTCCCTCCCCCCTCACCCCCTCCCTCCCCCCCATCACTACCCAACCCCCCCTTCCTCCCTCCTCACTCCCCCAACCCCACTCCCTCCCCCCTCACCACCCAACCCCCCTCACCACCCCAACCCCACTCCCTCCCTCCCCCCTCCCTCACCCCCTCACCACCCAACCCCCCTCACCACCCAACCCCCCTCACCACCCAACCCCCACTCCCCTCCCTCCCCCCCCATCACTACCCAACCCCCCTTCCTCCCTCCTCACTCCCCAACCCCACTCCCTCCCCCCCTCACTACCCAACCCCCCCTCACCACCCAACCCCACTCCCTCCCTCCCCCCTCCCTCCCCCCCTCACCACCCAACCCCACTCCCCTCCTCCCCCCCACTCCCCCACCCCTCCTTCCCCCTTCCTCCCTCCCTCCCTCTCCCCTTCCTACCCCCCTCCCTTGGGACGTGTCCCCCCTTACACCCCTCCCTCTCCCATCTCTGTAACCACCTTCCCCTCCCCTACATCCCATTCCAGAAGGGGTTGGTGTGCTGGGGCTGTGGGAGAGAGAGGGGGTGTAGTGGGTCGGTGGGGGATGGGAGGGGGTTACGGAGATGGAGAGAGGGGGTGTTAGGGGGTCGGAGTGTCGGGGGGGAGGGGGGGACGTTTTTGGGAACAGTTGTGTCTCCGTGCTGGATCCCACCCCCGCCTCTCTCTCCCCCCCCCCTCCTCCCCTCTCCCTGCCAGCTTCCAGTCGGAGTTTAGACCTGCGGACTCTGGACCCGGAAGGCGTGGTGTTCTACGGTGACATGAAACGGTGGGGACAACTGGTTCGTTGCTGGCGTTGAGAGACGGTCGCCCAGAGATCCAGATCAGCAACGAATATTGCAACATCGCCGTGCAGGCCGGTGACCAGCTCAGCGATGGGCGTTGGCGAAGGGTAAAGGCCCATTTCTCACCCCTCCGCCCGCCAGGGTTGCCCCACTGTCTAGCCTTCTACACACTGGAAATTAGAAGGATGAGAGGAGATCTTATCGAAACGTATAAGATTATTAAGGGTTGGACACGTTAGAGGCAGGAAACATGTTCTCAATGTTTGGGGGAGTCCAGAACAAGGGGCCACACAGTTTAAGAATAAGGGGTCGGCCATTTTAGAACTGAGATGAAGAAAAACTTTTTCAGTCAGAGAGACTGTGAATCTGTGGAATTCTCTGCCTCAGAGGGCAGTGGAGGCCAATTCTCTGAATGCATTCAAGAGAGAGCTGGATAGAGCTCTTAAGGATAGCGGAGTCAGGGGAGAAGGCAGGAACGGGGTACTGATTGAGAATGATCAGCCATGATCACATTGAATGGCGGTGCGCACAGGCTCGAAGGGCCGAATGGCCTCCTCCTGCACCTATTGTCTATTGTCTATTGACTCTATGACTTGATAAGGGAATAGAGTTTAGTGCAAGGTAAAAGCCAGCAAAGTCCGATCAAGGATAGTCCGAGGGTCACCGAACAGGTGGATAGTCATTCAGCAGTGCTCTCTGGTTGGTGAGAGGACGGTTCATTCGCCTGATAACAGCCGGGTAGAAACTGTCCCTGAATCTGGGAGGTGTGCGTTTTCACACAATCTGTGCCTCTTGCATGATGGGAGAGGGGAGAAGAGGGAGTGGCCGGGGGGGGGTGAGACTGGTCCTTGATTGTGCTGCTGGCCTTGCCGAGGCAGGGCGAGGTTTAGATGGAGTCAACCGTTCCATCACCAACTAGAGAGCGGCCCATCTACCTGATTGGTGACCCTTGGACCAACCTTGTTCGGGCTTTACTGGCTTTACCTTGCTCGAAAACGTTATTCCCTGCAGCACTGTCTGCTTTGATCTGTCGTTTTTCACGCCTTGCCCTTCCACATCTCTAAATCTCCCTCTCCCCAGTGACTCTCAGTCCGAGGAGGGTGAGAAAATAACTGCAGATGCTGGTACAAATCGAAGGCATTTATTTCACAAAATGCCGGAGTAACTCAGCAGGTCAGGCAGCATCTCGGGAGAGAAGGAATGGGTGACGTTTCGGGTCGAGACCCTTCTTCAGACTGATGTCGGGGGGGGGCGGGACAAAGGAAGGATATAGGTGGAGACAGGAAGATAGAGGGAGAACTGGGAAGGGGGAGGGAAAGAGAGGAACTATCTGAAGTTGGAGAAGTCGATGTTCATACCGCTGGGCTGCAAGCTGCCCAGGCGAAATATGAGGTGCTGTTCCTCCAATTTCCGGTGGTCCTCACTATGGCACTGGAGGAGGCCCATGACAGAAAGGTCAGACTGGGAGTGGGAGGGGGGAGTTGAGGTGCTCAGCCACCGGGAGATCAGGTTGGTTAAGGCGGACATTTCGGGTCGAGACCCTTCTTCAGTCTGAGGAAGGGGCTTGACCCGGAACGCCACCCGTTCCTACTCCCCAGAGATGCTGCCTGACCCGCTGAGTAACTCCAGCATTTTGTGTCTGTCTTCGGTGTAAACCGGCATCTGCAGTTTCCTTCCTGAACTAAGCTGAGCTTAAACGAAACTAGACTAAGGTGAGCTGAACTCAACCAGACCAGGCCAGACTAAACTGAACGATACTGATCCGACAGGCTTGTATACACTGGAATTTAGAAGGATGAGAGGGGATCTTATCGAAAACGTATAAGATTATTAAGGGGGTTGGACACGTTAGAGGCAGGAAACATGTTCCCAATGTTGGGGGAGTCCAGAACCAGGGGCCACACAGTTTAAGAATAAGGGGTCGGCCATTTAGAACTGAGATGAGGGAAAAACGTTTTCAGTCAGAGAGATTGTGAATCTGTGGAATTCTCTGCCTCAGAGGGCAGTGGAGGCCAATTCTCTGAATGCTATTCAAGAGAGAGCTGGATAGAGCTCTTAAGGATAGCGGAGGTCAGGGGGTATGGGGAGAACGGCGGAGGAACGGGGTACTGATTGAGAATGATCAGCCATGATCACATTGAATGGCGGTGCGTACAGGCTCGAAGGGCCGAATGGCCTCCTCCTGCACCTATCGTCTGTTGTCTATTGTCTATTGACAGGTGATGGTGCGGAGTGGGAAAAAGCAACATCCAGATGTTGGTGGACCAGCGTCCATCTCTGACCATCACCATCTTGCCCAACGTGGGGGCTGGAGGGGAACCTGGTCAAACTTCGCATTGCTGTGGGGAACCTGCTCCATCAACGAGTCCAAACTCCTCACTCCCTGTGAGTTTCCATGTCCGATCCGGCCCCCCCCCCCCCCCCCCCCGGTACCAGGGGCACGAGCCTCCTGTCCGCACTGGGCCTGTACTCGCTGGGGTTTACAAGAATGTGGGGGGGACCTCATATGAAACGTAGGGAGAGTCTTGGACCAGAGGGCACAGCCTCACGATTAAAGGACGTTCCTTTAGGAAGGAGATGAGGAGGGATTTCTTTAGTCAGAGGGTGGTGAATCTGTGGGATTCTTTGCCACAGACGGCTGTGGAGGCCACAAGCCAGTGGATATTTTTAAGGCAGAGATAGACAGATTCTTGACTAGAACGGGTGTCAAGGTGTTACGGGGAGAAGGCAGGAGATTGGGATTGGGAGGCAGAGATCAGCCAGGATTGAATGGCGGAGTGGACTCGATGGGCCGAATGGCCTAATTCCACTCTGATAAGGTGAATGTTTAAGCCCCGTATCTGAGAAGGGACGTGCTGGTGTTGGAGAGGGTCCAGAGTGGAATGATCCCAGGAATGAGTGGGTTAACGTATGATGTAGCGTTTGTTGGCAATGGGCCTGCACTCGCTGGAGTTTGGAAGTACGAGGGGGGACCTCATTGAAACGTACAGAACAGTGAAAGGCCCGGATAGAGTGGATGTGGAGAGGATGTTCCCACTAGTGGGAGAGTCTAGGACCAGAGGGCACAGCCTCAGAATTAAAGGATAGATTCTTGAGTAGGAAGGGCATCGAAGGTTATGGGGAGAAGGCAGGAGAATGGGGTTGAGAGGGAAAGAAAGATCAGCCATGATTGAGCTGCGGGAGTAGACTTGATGGGCCGAATGGCCTAATTCTGCTCCTGGGAGGGGAAATGTGCAGGATGGGAGGGAGAGGGAGCAGGGGAGGGGTGGATCAGAGCTAGCACAGCTTCTGTGGGTAGAGTGGTCGGCACTGCTGGATCATGTAGTTCTCCTGAGAGAGAGAGAGAGAGAGAGAGAGAGAGAGAGAGAGAGAGAGAGAGAGAGAGAGAGAGAGAGAGAGAGAGAGCTAGGATGGGGCGGGAGGGGAGGGAGCGGAGGTGAATTAAGAATAAGGGGTCGGCCATTTAGGACTGAGATGAGGAAAAACATTTTCACCCAGAGATTTGTGAATCTGTGGAATTCTCTGCCACAGAGGGCAGTTGAGGCCGATTCACTGGATGTTTTTGAGAGAGAGTTAGATTTAGCTCTTTGGGCTAAAGGAATCAAGGGGTATGGGGAGAAGGCAGGAACGGGGTACTGATTGTGGATGATCAGCCACGATCATATTGAATGGCGGTGCTGGCTCAATGGGCCGAATGGCCTATGCCTGCCCCTATCTTCTATGGTTCTATGCATGTGGTCCAACATCATTGGACGCCCTTTGACCTGCAGCGAGAGGTCACAGGTAGGGTTGCCAACTGTCCCGTATTAGCCGGGACATCCCGTATATTGGGCTAAAGTGGTTTGTCCCGTACGAGACCGCCCTTGTCTCATACTAGGCCCGGGGGGCGTTGTAGGCCTGGATACTGTAGGCCCGGACACTGTGGGCCCGGGTGGCATTGTAGGCCTGGATACTGTAGGCCCGGACACTGTGGGCCTGGGGGCCGCTGTAGGCCCGGACAGTGTAGGCTCGGAGTTCTGGGCACTGTCCAATGGCGGTTGCATAGCAACCCACCTCCCGGCCCGAGCGGCCGCCATTGGTGGAGCGGGAGCACGTGGCCGCTGGCTGGGTGGGGCGCGGGGCGGTGATGACACCTTTTGTCCCGTATTTGGGAGGGAGGAAGTTGGCAACCCTAGTCACAGGTCAAGGGTTGACCGAGCGATTGACCTTCAACCCTTCAGCTCAAACACCGACTGGATGCTTGCATCTCCAATTGGGACTGGCTTCAGCAGAACACCTCATGGTTGGACAAGAAGGTTTCTGGTAACCCCAACATCCAATGTCCCGCCAACATCATGCCTGGAACCTTCTTCCAAGGAGTGGGAATGGCCGTCTTCAAAACCAGCGGTAAGAGAATTGCCTTCCTTCCGCCAAGACTTGTGTGCAGTTTTGTTCTCCTTATTTGAAGAAGGACATTCTTGCTATTGAGGGAGTCCAGCGTAGGTTCACCAGGTTAATTCCCAGGATGGCGGGACTGACATACGATGAGAGAATGGGTCGACTGGGCTTGTATTCAATGGAATTTACAAGGATGAGAGGGGATCTTATAGAAACATATACAATTCTTAAGGGATTGGACAGGCTAGATGCAGGAAAAATGTTCCTCATGTTGGGGGAGTCCAGAACCAGGGGTCACACAGTTTAAGAATAAGGGAGGGGGGCATTTTGGGCTGAGAAGAGGAAAAAAGTTTTCACCCAGAGAGTTGTGAATCTGTGGAGTTCTCTGC
>NC_135986.1:1232527-1283858 GCF_053455715.1 Rhinoraja longicauda
TTTTTCCTCATCTCAGTTCTAAATGGCCGACCCCTTATTCTTAAAGTGTGGCCCCTTGTTCTGGACTCCCCCAACATTGGGACATGTTTCCTGCCTCTAACGTGTCCAACCCCTTAAGAATCTTATACGTTTCGATAAGATCCCCTCTCATCCTTCTAAATTCCAGTGTATACAAGCCTAGTCGCTCCAGTCTTCCACATACGACAGTCCCGCCATCCCGGGAACTAACCTAGTAAACCTACGCTGCAAGCCCTCAATAGCAAGAATATCCTTCCTCAAATTTGGAGACCAAAACTGCACACAGTACTCCAGGTGCGGTCTCACCAGGGCCCGGTACAACTGTAGAAGGACCTCTTTGCTCCTATACTCAACTCCTCTTGTTATGAAGGCCAACATTCCATTGGCTTTCTTCACTGCCTGCTGTACCTGCATGCTTCCTTTCAGTGACTGATGCACTAGGACACCCAGATCTCGTTGTACGTCCCCTTTTACTAACTTGACACCATTCAGATAATACTCTGCCTTCCTATTCTTGCCACCAAAGTGGATAACCTCACACTTATCCACATTAAACTGCGCCAGTCTCACCCCCGGCCACTCCCAGTGTCTACAAGGCTTCGCTCGGTGGTGCAGAGAGAGGCTGCTTACTTCTTCTCGAAGGTCTTGTTGGAGGGTTTGACCGAGGCGAGGCTCTGGAACTCGACGCTCTCTCCGGCCAGCCCGTCCTCCCCGTAACGCAGCTGGATCACCTGGTTGATGGAGTTACGCACAGTGGCGTCGTACTTCACCATCACCGACTCCATGGACTTGATCAGACGCCGCTGGATGTAACCTGGTGGCACGACGGGGGGGGGGGGAGGGGGGGGGGGGGAGAGGGGAGGGAGTCACATGTCACACCAGCAGCACTTCCGCCAGGCGCTCAGTCTAGTCTTTGGAGATACGGCGCGGAAACCGGAGAGACAGACAGGGCGAGAGAGAGAGAGGGAGGGAGTGAGAGAGAGAGTGAGAAAAGGGGGAGAGACAGAGAGAGAGCGAGAAAAGGGGAGAGAGAGACAGAGTGAGAGAGAGAGAGAGAGAGAGAGAGAGAGAGAGAGAGAGAGAGAGAGAGAGAGAGAGAGAGAGAGAGAGAGAAAGAGCAAGAGAGAGAAAAGGGAGAGAGAGAGAAAAGGGAGGGAGAGAAAAGGGAGGGAGAGAAAAGGGAGGGAGAGAAAAGGGAGGGAGAGAAAAGGGAGGGAGAGAAAAGGGAGGGAGAGAAAAAGAGGGAGAGAAAAAGAGCAAGAGAGTGAGAAAAGGGAGCGAGAAAAGGGAGCGAGGGAGAGAAAATGGAGAGAGAGAAAGGGGAGAGAGAGAGAAAAGGCGAGAGAGAGAGAGAGAGAGAGAGAAAAGGGAGAGAAAAAGAGCAGGAGAGCGAAAAGGGAGAGAGAAAGAAAAGGGAGAGAGAAAGAAAAGGGAGGGAGAGAAACGGGAGGGAGAGAAAAGAGAGAGCGAAAGTGTGTGAGTTGCCAAGTTACCGGTCTCAGCGGTTTTGACGGCCGTGTCAATGAGACCCTCTCGGCCCCCCATGGCGTGGAAGAAGAACTCAGTGGGGGTGAGGCCGGCCAGGTAAGAGTTCTCCACAAAGCCCCTGCTCTCGGGACCGTAGTCGTCCTTGATGAAGTGCGGCAGGGTGCGGTGCTTGAAGCCAAACGGAATCCGCTTGCCCTCCACGTTCTGCTGCCCCACCACTGCGATGACCTGGAGCGGCGAGAGAGAGAGAGAGAGAGAGAGGGGAAGGGAGAGAGAGGGAGAGAGACAGAGGAGAGAGACAGAGGAGAGAGAGACGGAGAGAGAGGGAGAGAGGGAGAAAATGTCACTCACGTTCACGAGTTACAGGAGTAGTATTAGGCCATTCGGCCCATCCAGTCTACTCCTACATTCAATCATGGCTGATCTCTGCCTCCTAACCCCATTCTCCTGCCTTCTCCCCATAACCCTTGACGCCCGTTCTAATCAAGAATTTGTCTCTCTCTGCCTTAAAAATATCCACTGACTTGTGGCCTCCACAGCCGTCTGTGGCAAAGAATCCCACAGCTTCACTAAAGAAGTCCCTCCTCATCTCCTTTCCAAAAGAGCGTCCTTTTAATTCTGAGGCTGTGCCCTCTGGTCCTAGACTCTCCCACCAGTGGAAACATCCTCTCCTCACCCACTCTATCCAGGCCGCTCACTGTTCTGTGCGTTTCAATGAGGTCCCCCCCTTGACGTTCTGAACTCCAGTGAGTACAGGCCCAGTGCTGACAAACGCTCATCATGTGTTAACCCACTCATTCGACGTGCATATTAACTGTTTGGGAGTCCTGCACCAGCAGTCCCAAGCCCCTTTGCACCTCCGCTTCCTGCATTCTCTCCCCATTTAGAAAATAATCTAGGCCTTTATTCTTATTACCAAAACGCACGACTCCGCACTTTGCTACAGTGAATTTCATCTGTCACTTCTCTGCCCACTCTCCCAACCTGTTCACGACCTTCTGCAGAGTTCTTGTTTCCTCTACACTGCCTGCGGGCAAATGGAGGCGGGGGGGGGGGGAGGGGGAGAGGAGCGAGCAGACAGGAGGGGGGAAGAGCAGGCAGTGGGGGGTGGGGGTGGGGGAGAAGAGCGAGCAGGCAGGGGGGGAAGAGCAGGCAGACGTGGGGGGGAGAGCAGGCAGACAGGGAGGGGGGAAGAGCAGGCAGACAGGGTGGGGGCAGGGGAGAGGAGGGAGCAGGCAGACGGGGGCGGGGGAGATGAGGGAGCAGACAGACGGGGGGGGGGGGGAAGAGCGGGCAGACAGGGAGGGGGGAAGAGCAGGCAGACGGGGTGGGGGCAGGGGAGAGGAGAGAGCAGGCAGACGGGGGCGGGGGAGAGGAGGGAGCAGGCAGACGGGGGAGGGAGCAGCAGACGGGGGGGGGGGAAGAGCAGGCAGTGGGGGGGCGGGGGTGGGGGAGACGAGAGAGCAGGCAGACGGGGGGGAGAGAGAGAGGAGAGCGGGTGGACAGGAGGGGGGGGAGCAGGCAGACGGGGGGGAAAGAGGAGAGCGGGTGGATAGGAGGGGGGGGGAGCAGGCAGACGGGGGAGAGAGAGGAGAGCGGGTGGACAGGAGGAGGGGGGGAGAGAGAGTAGAGCAGGCAGACGGAGGGGGGGGGGAGAGGAAAGCGGGTGGACAGGAGGGGTTGGGGTGGGGGGAGAGGCAGATGGGGCGGGGAGCCATAGCTAACCTGTGAGATGTTGATCTTGGAGCCCTTGGAGCCGGCCACCACCATGGACTTGAAGTTGTTGTATTCGGACAGGGACTTCTGGGCGGAGGAGCCGGTCTTGTCACGGGCATCGTTGAGGATGCGGTTGACCTGGTTCTCGAAGGTCTGCCTGAGCGTGTTTCCCGGCGTGGGCTCCAGCTCGTTATTGTGAGCTTTCTCGATGACCTGCGCAAACGACCGGGGGACACCGTCAACCGTCGCTGCCCCTCGGCGCTGGGACCGGGACCCTCCCCCGGCACTGGGACTCGCACCGCCTCCTGTGCCACACACACACCCCACCCACACACCCCACACACACACACCCCACACACGCACCCCCCACACACGCACACCCCACACACCCCACACACCCCACACACGCACACCCCACACACGCACACCCCACACGCACGCACACCCACACACACACCCACCACACACACACACGCACACCCCCCCGCACACACAGCACTCACCTCTATCACATCCTGCTTGGCCTTCTTGATGGTGTTCTGAATGTCCTGGTAGGTCTTGGCATCAGCAATGGAGTCCCCAATACCGATGGTGTGACCTGCCACACGACAACACGGGCTGAGGTTAATTATGGCCACGTGTACCGAGGTACAGTGTAAAGCCTCATTTTGCGTGGTATCAAATCACAAACATATTCAAGCCAAACTCAAGAATAGTATCTGGCAGACAATCTCTCTCTCTCTCTCTCTCTCTCTCTACATCACCGTCTGTACCACTCATTTCCCTTTCCCCTCACCCCCAGTCTGAAGAAGGGTCTCGACCCGAAACGTCACCTATCCCTTTCCTCCAGAGACGCTGCCTGACCCGTTCAGTAACTCCAGCATTGGTGTTTATAACAGGTTCGGGCAGGACCTGCGTGGGTTTTCTCCGATATCTTCGGCTTCCTCCCGCACTCTAAAGACGTGCGGGTTTGTAGGTTCATTGGCTGGGTGGAAGTGTACATTGTCCCTAGTGAGCGTAGGATAGTGTTAGTGTGCGGGGATCGCTGGTCGGCGCGGACCCGGTGGGTTGAAGGGGCCGTTTCCGCGCTGTATCTCTAAGCTAAACTAGACCGGGGTGAGACTGGTCCTTGATGTGATGTCTTGCTATCCTTCTCTCTGTCCATATCCATGATGTGGGGGGGATGATGTTGCTGGCTGAGGACTGGACCCCAGCAGCAGAGTCACCTCCCCGCCTCGCTCTGCCTCCTGTATGATTCTACAAGGCTGTGATGGTAGCACAGTCGTGTGAGGGCAGGAGGCGACCAAACACAAGGGCCCACCCGCTCCCCACCCACCCGCTCCCCACCCACCAGCTCCCCAACGCACCCCCCCACCCACTCCCCAACGCACCCCCCCCTACTCTCCACCCCCTCACCTCTGATACTTCCCCTCCCCCCAACTTTTGCAGCCTCTCTCCCCCACCCTCATCCCACCCCTCCCCGCTCTCCCTACCCCCCTCCTTACAGGTCTGCACCCTCCCCAGCCCCCCCCACCCCAGCCCTGCACTCTTCCCACCCCTCCCGTTGATACAATCCCCCCACCCTACATTTGCATCCCCTCTACCCACCCTTTGCTGGCTTTCCCTTGCACTCAACGTCATTCCCTTATCTACACACTGTAAACGGCTGGATTGTAACCACACACACAGAGCGCTGGACGGGCAGCATCTCTGGAGGGCAGGAGTGGGCGACGTTTTGGGTGGAGACCCTTGTTCGGCACCAGGTTGCTGTGGGGGCTGAGGTTGGTGGGGCCGTATGGGGGGGGACGGGGGACGGGGGGGAAGAGCGTTGCCGCCCACCGCCTACCTTCGATCAGCAGCCAGTTGTTGATGACGGTCTGGATGTTGCTGTAGAAGAGCCGGGTGATGTCGTGGCCCATCTCCAGGAAGGTGATGTGTACTAGGGAGCCGGCCGACGTGCCCAGCGACTTCTTGCACAGGATGCCCATGATCAGCTCGCCGTTCTCCACAATCACCTGCACGCACACGGGGGGGGGGGAGGGGGGAAGAGGTCAACTCTCACCCTGACAGGTCAACCCCACACACACACACCGCCAGGGAAACATCACCACCACATTCCCCGCCCGCACCAGACGCATTGGGCATCCACGGTGGCGCAGCAGTAGAGTTGCTGCCTCACAGCGCCAGAGACCAGAGACAATGGGCGCTGTCTGTACGGAGTTTGCCGATCAGCCATGATCACATTGAATGCCGGGTGCTGGCTAGAAGGGCCGAATGGCCTCCTCCTGCACCTATTGTCTATTGACCTGCGTGGGTTTTCTCCGAGATCATCGGGTTCCTCCCGCCCTCCAAAGACGTGCAGGTTTGCGGGCTAATCGGCTTGGTGTAAATGTAAAAACTTGTCCCCAGTGGGTGTAGGATAGTGTTAGTGTGCGGGGGATCGCTGGTCGGTGCGGACCCGGTGGGCCGAAGGGCCTGTTTCCATGCTGTATCTCTAAACTAACTAGACTAAAAGCTTCAAAGCTACGGCCAAGAAAACACACCAAACGCCTGCACTGCGCGTGGAGAGGATGTTTCCATTAGTGGGAGAGTCTAGGAGCAGAGGGCACAGCCTCAGAGTAAAAGAACGTACCTTTAGAAAGGAGACAAGGAGGAATTTCTTTAGCCAGAGGGTGGTGCATCTGTGGAATTCACTGCCAGACAGCTCTGGGTATTTTGAAGGGAGACACAAAATGCTGGAGTAACTCAGCGGGACAGGCAGAGAAGGAACGGGAGAGAAGGAATGGGCGACGTTTCGGGTCGAGACCCTTCTTCACACTGATGTCAGGGGAGGGGGCGGGACATTTGTCCCCTGACAAATGTGTGAAGAAGGGTCTCGACCCGAAACGTCACCCATTCCTTCTCTCCCGAGATGCAGCCTGACCTGCTGAGTTACTCCAGCATTTTGTGTCTACCTTCGATTTTAACCAGCGTCTGCAGTTTTTTCCCCCTAAAAAAAACTTTTCACTGTACACTAAAAACCTAAACCTTGAACTATGCCAAACCCTAAACCTTGCCAAACACCACCCCGTCAACCCATTCCAGCACTAAACTCAACCCATCCCAACACTAAACTCAACCCATCCCAACACGAAACTCAACCCATTCCAGCTCACTAAACTCAACCCATCCCAACACTAAACTCAACCCATCCCAACACTAAACTCAACCCATTCCAAAACTAAACTCAACCCATTCCAACACTAAACTCAACCCATTCCAACACTAAACTCAACCCATTCCAGCTCACTAAACTCAACCCATTCCAACACTAAACTTAACCCATCCCAACACTAAACTCAACCCATTCCAACACTAAACTCAACCCATCCCAACACTAAACTCAACTCATTCCAGCTCACTAAACTCAACCCATTCCAGCTCACTAAACTCAACCCATTCCAGCTCACTAAACTCAACCCATCCCAAAACTAAACTCAACCCATTCCAGCTCACTAAACTCAACCCATTCCAGCTCACTAAACTCAACCCATTCCAACACTAAACTTAACCCATCCCAACACTAAACTCAACCCATTCCAACACTAAACTCAACCCATCCCAACACTAAACTCAACCCATTCCAGCTCACTAAACTCAACCCATTCCAGCTCACTAAACTCAACCCATCCCAACACTAAACTCAACCCATCCCAACCCCCATCCCAACCCATCAGAGGCTTGAGCCCCTGGGTGGTGTGGGAGGTGCAGACTGACCTTGGTGTCTCCGGGCGAGATGTGTTTGTAGGGGCCATTGTCCTCATCGTCAGGGTGAGTGCTGTGCGTACGGATACAGTTGATGTGGCCGGGGATGACCAGCGTGAAGATCTGCTTGCCGGTCCACAGGGGCCGGGGCTTGAGGATGGAGGGCTGGGGCACCTTGCCGTCCCAGGTGGAGAGATGCATCAGGAGGTTCATCACCTCACCCTGGAACACAGCACCAGGTCAACACCTCACCTCACAGCAGCCCCGCCCCGCCCCCCCTCTCCCCCCCTTCAGGCCCAACTTTCGAGATTTCAAGATCAATTTATTGTCGCATGTACCAATTAATGTACAATGACATTTGAGTAACAATACAGCCGTACTAAGTGAAAAGTAACAAGCAAGACACACAGCCACATTAAATAAAACTTTAACAGAAACATCCACCACAGCGGATTCCACATTCCTCGCTGTGATGGAAGGTAATAAAGTTCAATCAACTTCCTCTTGCCCACGCCACCCATTTTTGCTCCTATTTTATCTTTACATTAGATTCAGAGTTTTGCCCAGACGATTTAGAGTGGCACAGCGCGTAGAGTTGCTGCCTTACAGCGCCACAGGCCCGGGTTTGATCCCGACTACGGGCGCTGTCTGTATGTCCCAACAAGAGGAGTTGAGTATAGGAGCAAAGAGGTCCTTCTGCAGTTGTACAGGGCCCTAGTGAGACCGCACCTGGAGTACTGTGTGCAGTTTTGGTCTCCAAATTTGAGGAAGGATATTGAGGGCGTGCAGCGTAGGTTTACTAGGTTAATTCCCGGAATGGCGGGACTGTCATATGTTGAAAGACTGGAGCGACTAGGCTTGTATACACTGGAATTTAGAAGGATGAGAGGGGATCTTATCGAAAGATTTTTAAGGGGTCGGACACGTTAGAGGCAGGAAACATGTTCCCAATGTTGGGGGAGTCCAGAACCAGGGGCCACAGTTTAAGAATAAGGGGTAGGCCATTTAGAACGGAGATGAGGGAAAACTTTTTCAGTCAGAGAGCTGTAAATCTGTGGAATTCACTGCCTCAGAAGGCAGTGGAGGCCAATTCTCTGAATGCATTCAAGAGAGAGCTGGATAGAGCTCTTAAGGATAGCGGAGTCAGGGGGTATGGGGAGAAGGCAGGAACGGGGTACTGATTGAGAATGATCAGCCATGATCACATTGAATGGTGGTGCTGGCTCGAAGGGCCGAATGGCCTCCTCCTGCACCTATTGTCTATTGTTCTCCGTGACTTTGTGGGTTTTCTCCAGGTGCTCCCGTTTCCTCCCACACTCCAAAGACGTACAGGCTTGTAGGTTAATCGGAAAAAATTTGTAAATTGTCCCTGGCATGCAGGACAAAACTGGTGTACGCTGGTCGGTGTGGACTTGGTGGGCCGTAGGGACTGTTTCTGTGCTAGATCTCCAAAATCTAAAGTCCAAACCAGGTACTAACGCAATGTCTAAGAAACATTTAGATCGGTACATGGATAGGGTTGGGTTAGAGGGATATGGGTCAAAGGCGGGCAGGTGGGACTAGTAGATGGGGCATGTTGGTCAGTGTGGGCAAGTTGGGCCAAAGGGCCAGTTTCCATGCTGTATCTCTAAAGTCTAAAGCAGGTACTATCGCAACGTTTGAGAAACATCTAGATCGGTACACGGATAGGATAGGATTAGCGGGATATGGGCCAAACGCAGGCAGTTGGGACAAGTGTCGATGGGACATGTTGGTCGGCGTGGGCAAGTTGGGCCGCTGGGCCTGCTTCCGCGCCGTATCTCTAACGTCTAAAGCAGGTACTATCGCAACGATTGAGAAACATTTGGACAGGATTGGGTTAGAGGGATACAGCAGGCAGGCAGGTGGGCCAAGTGTGGAGGATGGGATATGCTGGGCCACTGGACTTCTTTCCGCACCGTATCTCTCAAGTCTAAAGCACATACCATTGCAACGTTTTATTCACAAAATGCTGGAGTAACTCAGCAGGTCAGGCAGCATCTCGGGAGAGAAGGAATGGGTGACGTTTCGGGTCGAGACCCTTCTTCAGACTGATTTCAGGGGGGGCGGGACAAAGGAAGGATATAGGTGGAGACAGGAAGATAGAGGGAGATCTGGGAAGGAGGAGGGGAAGGGAGGGAACTTTAGATAGTTTCCAACTTTAGATAGTTTCTCTGCCCTCCCTTCCCAGATCTCCCTCTATCTCCCTGTCTCCACCTATATCCTTCCTTTGTCCTGCCCCCCCTGACATCAGTCTGAAGAAGGGTCTCGACCCGAAACGTCACCTATTCCTTCTCTCCCGAGATGCTGCCTGACCTGCTGAGTTACTCCAGCATTTTGTGAATAAATCGATTTGTACCAGTATCTGCAGTTATTTTCTTATACCATTGCAACGTCTAAGGAACATTTGGACAGGTACACGGACAGGATAGGGTTAGAGGGATACAGCAAGCAGGAAGGCCGAGTGTGGATGGGATAGGGTTAGAGGGATATGGGGCCAAACGCAGGCAGGTGGGCCGAGTGTAGCTGGGGCACGTTGGGCGGCTGGGCCTGTTTCCGCGCCTGGTCTACAGTGTGAAGTGTGGCGGCCTGGCCTTACCCGGCTCATGAACACGTCGCGCTTGGTGAACTTGCGCACGGCGGTCAGCGTGTCCTGCACGATGCCCATGACGGGCCGGTTGGACTGCGGGGTGACGATCATCCTGGGCACCATGGCCAGCTCCTGGATCTCCGCCCTGGTCTCCAGCGACTGCGGCAGGTGCAGGTTCATCTCATCGCCGTCAAAGTCCGCGTTGTACGGGGTCGTCACGCTGTAACAATCAACTGCCATTACACTGGGGGGGGGAGTGGAGGAGGGGGGTGAGGTGGGGGGAGGAGAGGGTGCTGTACCAATGCAGGAGGGGTTTGGGCCCAATGGGTCCACTTGGTCCAGTTATTATTAGAAGTCGATTGTCAGAGATGAGGGGGAAAGGGAAACATAGAAAATAGGTGCAGGAGTAGGCCATTCGGCCCTTCGGGCCTGTACGCACCGCCATTCAATATGATCATGGCTGATCATCCAGCTCAGTATCACGTACCTGCCTTCTCTTCATACCCCCTGATCCCTTTAGCCACAAGGGCCACATCTAACTCCCTCTTAAATATAGCCAATGAACTGGCCTCAACTACCTTCTGTGGCAGAGAATTCCACAGATTCACCACTCTCTGTGTGAAAAAATGTTTTCTCATCTCGGTCCTAAAAGACTTCCCCCTTATCCTTAAACTGTGACCCCTGGATCTGGACTTCCCCAACATCGGGAACAATCTTCCTGCATCTAGCCTGTCCAACCCCTTAAGAAATGTGTACGTTTCTATAAGATCTCCTCCCCCTCAGTCGCCTAAATTCCAGCTGATTATTAGAAGTCGATTGTCAGAGGTGAGAGGGAAAGGGAAGGTGGTGGGAAGGTCAGACACTCACCTGAGGTTGAGTCGGAAGGTGGACCAGGGCAGGATGCGCACCTTGTGGCCCATCATGGACATCTTGTGCAGCGTGGGCTGCCGGTTGAAGATGACAATGTCACCGTCGCACATATGCCGCTCTACCTGTAACACACACACACACACACACACACACAGCGGGCCGTAAGTGATAGGGGAAAAAAACCTGCAGATGCTGGTTGAAATCGAAGGTGGATACACAATGCTGGAGTAACTCAGCGGGACAGGCAGCATCTCTGGAGAAAAGGAACGGGCGACGTTTCGGGTCGAGTCCCTTCTTCTGACTGATGTCAGGGGGCAGTTTCTTCCCGGCTGTTATCAGGCAACTGAATCATCCTACCACAACCAGAGAGCAGTGCTGAACTACCATCTACCTCAGACTCTAATCGATCGGACAATAGACAACGGGTGCAGGAGGAGGCCATTCGGCCCTTCGAGCCAGCGCCGCCATTCAATGCGATCATGGCTGATCATTCTCAATCGGTACCCCGTTCCTGCCTTCTCCCCATACCCCCTGACTCCGCTATAGACAATAGGTGCAGGAGTAGGCCATTCAGCCCTTCGAGCCAGCACCGCCATTCAATGCGATCATGGCTGATCACTCTCAATCAGTACCCCGTTCCTGCCTTCTCCCCATACCCCCTCACTCCGCTATCCTTAAGAGCTCTATCCAGCTCTCTCTTGAAAGCATCCAACGAACTGGCCTCCACTGCCTTCTGAGGCAGAGAATTCCACACCTTCACCACTCTCTGACTGAAAAAGTTCTTCCTCATCTCCGTTCTAAATGGCCTACCCCTTATTCTTAAACCGTGGCCCCTTGTTCTGGACTCCCCCAACATTGGGAACATGTTTCCTGCCTCTAATGTGTCCAATCCCCTAATCATCTTATATGTTTCAATAAGATCCCCCCTCATCCTTCTAAATTCCAGTGTATACAAGCCTAATTGCTCCAGCCTTTCAACATACGACAGTCCCGCCATTCCGGGAATTAACCTAGTGAACCTGCGCTGCACGCCCTCCATAGCAAGAATATCCTTCCTCAAATTTGGAGACCAAAACTGCACATCCTTAAGAGCTCTATCTAGCTCTCTCTTGAATGCATCCAGAGAATTGGCCTCCACTGCCTTCTGAGGCAGAGAATTCCACTGGCTTTACCTTGCACTAAACACAACTCCCTTACCCTGCACCTGTTCACTGTAAATGGATCGATTGTAACCATGTGTTATCTTTCCGCTGCCTGGATAGCAGGCAACACTAAAAAAAAACGCTTTTCACTGAACCTTGGTTCAGTAACTCAGCGGGTCAGGCAGCATCTCGGGGGAGAAGGAATGGGTGACGTTTCGGGTCGAGACCCTTCTTCAGACTGATGTCAGAGGAGGGAGCGGGACATCAGTCTGAAGAAGGGTCTCGTCCGGAAACGTCACCCATTCCTGCCCCCTCCCCCGACATCAGTCTGAAGAAGGGTCCCGACCCCAAATGTCACCCATTCCTTCCCCCTCCCCCGACATCAGTCTGAAGATGAATTTGTGGATGATCAGCCATGATCACAATGAATGACGGTGCTGGCTCCAAGGTCTAAATGGCCTCCTCCTGCACCTATTTAAGATATAAACTAAACTGAACCGAGGTGTTCCCGTCCCCTTCATTCCAGCTAGACCCCCAGCCCACCGCCACTGCGGTCCCGAGGGGGGGTGGTCTCTGGCATCCTGGACTCACCCTGTATCCGATCTGGAGGTGCAGGTCACTGGGCTTGGGGTGGAAACGCAAGTCGATGCGGTCGCCATTATCCCGGATGATGTACTTGGCACCGGGATACTGGTTGTTGCCCCTCCTCACCAGCTCCTGGAGCCTGCACAAACACAGCAGCAAGCACGCACACGTTATAACAACACGCAGCGCCGAAACAGGCCCCCTCGCCCCGCCGACCGCCCCTTCACGCACCACTTCTCCCACTTTCGCACCCGCTCCCCACACACCGCCCGACTGCGCTTGCAGCCCTGGAGACCCGGGTTCCATCCCGACTATGGGTGCCGTCCGTACGATGTTTGTACGTTCTCGAAACTGGCCCCCGCAGCCAGTTTAGAGATACAGCGCGGAAACAGGCCCTTCGGCCCACCGAGTCCAGACCGACCGGCGATCCCCGCACATTAACACTATCCTACACACACACACGAGGGACAATGTATACACTAAAGACCGGCGATCCCCGCACACTAACACTATCCTACACACACACGAGGGACAATGTATACACTAAAGACACAGTTATACACGATTTACATTTATACCAAGCCAATTAACCTAATTACGCTTACACGATTTACACTTATACCCAGCCAATTAACCTAAAAACCTGCACGTCTTTGGAGTGTGGGAGCAAACCACAGATCTCGGAGAAAACCCGGTTACGGGGAGAACGTACAAACTCCTTACAGACAGCGCCCGTAGTCGGGGTGGAACCCGGGTCTCGGGCAGTGCAAGCGCTGTGAGGCAGCAACTCTACCGCTGCCGACTGATTGTAATTGTGGTCGCGGGCTCGGCCGCTGACTGGTTGCCAGACAAAAGCTTTTTGTCGTGCCCACGGGAGGGTAAGTTAAAGTAAACGTTGCGCGCACCTGTCGATGTTGAAGGGGGTGACGATCTCGGGGAAGGTCATGTTGGCGGCGATGGAGCGGGGCACGCCGACCTGGTCGATGGAGAGGTTGGGGTCGGGGGTGATGACTGTGCGGGCCGAGAAGTCCACTCGCTTGCCCATCAGGTTGCCGCGGACACGGCCTTCCTTCCCCTTCAGCCGCTGCTTGAGAGACTTCAGCGGCCGGCCGGACTTCTGCATCGCCTGGAGGGGTGAATGCACACGGTAAGATTCAACAAAGCTCACCTTCTCCATCACGGTCTGGTTTGGCTCAGTGTGAGTAAAAATATGTTGCATGGCTTACAGAAGAAACACCGATGAGACACTTATCATATCATATCATATCATATATATACAGCCGGAAACAGGCCTTTTCGGCCCTCCAAGTACGTGCCGCCCAGTGATCCCCGCACATTAACACTATCCTACACCCACTAGGGACAATTTTTACATTTACCCAGCCAATTAACCTACATACCTGTACGTCTTTGGAGTGTGGGAGGAAACCGAAGATCTCGGAGAAAACCCACGCAGGCCACGGGGAGAACGTACAAACTCCTTACAGTGCAGCACCCGTCGTCAGGATCGAACCTGAGTCTCCGGCGCTGCATTCGCTGTAAAGCAGCAACTATGCCAGACATATGGAGATAGTACGGTTGATTTTGCTAAAGCTGCAAGCCACAGTAAAGACTACAACTGCTTTCTCTGAAAGTGGCTAACGACTTCTGGAGAAACGAAACTTAGCTTGGGAAAACACGTTAAAAGGTTGCTCGTCACAAGATAGGCGGAGTATGTGTCAAGCGGGAATGTTGTTTGTCTCTGCCTATAAAGACTGACCGAATGTAACCAAGTCAGGCGAGACTCATACAGTTGCTGGTGCTCTGTGAGACGCTCCCTCATGAGAGAATAAAACCAGGCAACCGTCGAGTAACTAACAACTAAGTGTGGACAGTGAATTTATTTATCCACACTCAGCCACCAAGCTGAGGCTGCAACGCATGGTTCGATCAGCTGAGAAGGTTGTTGGCTGCAACCTTCCCCCCCATTGACGAACTGTACACTGCAAGGGCCAGGAAGCGAGCGGGCAAGATCATCTCTGACCCCTCTCACCCTGGCCACAAACCCTTTGAAGCATTTCCCCCTGGAAGGCGACTCCGGACTGTCAAAGCAGCCACAGCCAGCCAACTGAACGCACACCTCCAGATTCAGGGACAGTTTATCCCCCCCCAGCTGATATCAGGCAACTGAACCATCCTTTCAATTAATAGAGAGCGGTCCTAACCACCCATCTACCACACTGGAGACCCATGGACTTTACCTTGCACTGAATAAGATTATTAAGGGGTTGGACACGTTAGAGGCAGGAAACATGTTCCCAATGTTGGGGGAGTCCAGAACCAGGGGACACACACAGTTTAAGAATAAGGGGTAGGCCATTTAGAACTGAGATGAGGAAAAACTTTTTCAGTCAGAGAGTTGTGAATCTGTGGCATTCTCTGCCTCAGAAGGCAGTGGAGGCCAATTCTCTGAATGCATTCAAGAGAGAGCTGGATAGAGCTCTTAAGGATAGCGGAGTCAGGGGGTGTGGGGAGAAGGCAGGAACGGGGTACTGATTGAGAATGATCAGCCATGATCACATTGAATGGCGGTGCTGGCTCGAAGGGCCGAATGGCCTCCTCCTGCACCTATTGTCTATTGAACGTTATTCCCTTTCTCCTGTATCTGTACGCTGTGGACGGCTTGATTGTAATCATGTACAGTCTTTCCAATGACTGGATAGCACGCAGCTTTTCAGTGTACCTCGGTACACGTGACAATAAACTACGCTCCTTCCAGGCAGTATGAGCCAGCAGGTCCCACTTACCCTGGAGATGGACACACAAAGCTGGAGTAACTCAGCGGGTCAGACAGCATCTTTGGAGAGAGGGAACAGGTGACGTCTTAGGTTCAGGAAACATGTTGGTCAGTGTGGGCAAGTTGGGCCTGTTTCCACGCTGTTTCACTCTATGACATACGATGAAAGAATGTGTCGACTGGGCTTGTACTCGCTGGAATTTAGAAGGATCAGAGGGGATCTTATAGAAACATATAAAATTCTTAAGGGATTGATTGGACAGGCTGGATGCAGGAAAAATGTTCCCCATGTTGGGGGAGTCCAGAACCAGGGGGTCACAGTTTAAGAATAAGGGGTTAGGCCATTTGGGACGGAGATAAGGAAAACCTTTTTCACCCAGAGAGTTGTGAATCTGTGGAATTCTCTGCCACAGAGGGCAGTGGAGGCCAAGTCACTGGATGTTTTCAAGAGAGGGTTAGATTTAGTTCTTGGGGCTAACGGAATCAAAGGATATGGGGAGAAAGCAGGAACGGGGTACTGATTGTGGATGATCAGCCATGATCATATTGAATGGCGGTGCGTACAGGCTCGAAGGGCTGAATGGCCTCCTTCTTCACCTATGACCTGAAACGTCACCCGTTCCTTCTCTGCCGAGCTGCTGCCTGAACCGCTGAGTTACTCCAGCGTTCTGTGACCACCTGCGGCCGCTCTGTGCGCACGTACCCTGGGCAGGCCGGGCAGCTCGTTGTCCACCATGGTGGCCACGTGGAACTGCAGCAGCTTGACGTCCTCGGCGATCACGTGCGCCGCCGCGCCGTTCTGCTCATTGCGCCGCAGCTGGTTGTTGATCTTCACGATGTCCGCCAGCTTGTGTGTCAGGTCATCCTAAACAACGAGGGGGGGGGGAGAGGGGTTACACCTCCACACAGTGTCCCTGTCCTCACTCCGCCCCCCTCTCACCTCACCACCCTCAGCCTCCTACCCCCCACCACTGCCCCCCCCTCGCTCACCTCCCACCCGCCCCACCCTCGCCAACCCCACACCACCCTCTCCTCACTCGGCCCCCCAGCCTCTATACCCGGTGCCTCAGTCCCAGCCCCCCACCCTGTATACTCAGTGCCGGCCCCCAGCCTCTATACCACGTTCCTCAGTCCCCCTCCTCTCTCTCTCTCTCTCTGTACCCAGTGCCCCAGTCCACCTCCTCTCTCGCTCTGTACCCAGTGCCTCAGTCCCGGCCCCCTCCTCTCTCTCTCCCCCCAGTGCCTCAGTCCTCCTCTCTCTCTCCTCAGTGCCTCAGTCCCAGTGCCCCCCTCCTCTCTCTGTACCCAGTGCCTCTGTCCCCCTCCTCTCTCTCTCTCTCTGTACCCAGTGCCCCGGCCCACCTCCTCTCTCTCTCCCCAGTGCCCCCCTCCTCTCTCTGTACCCAGTGCCTCAGTCCCCCTCCTCTCTCTCTCTCTCTCTCTCTGTACCCAGTGCCCTGGCCCCCCTCCTCTCTCTCTGTACCCAGTGCCCCCCTCCTCTCTCTGTACCCAGTGCCTCAGTCCTCTCTCTCTCTCTCTCTGTACCCAGTGCCCCGGCCCCCCTCCTCTCTCTCTGTACCCAGTGCCTCGGCCCCCCTCCTCTCTCTGTACCCAGTGCCCCCCTCCTCTCTCTCTGTACCCAGTGCCTCGGCCCCCCTCCTCTCTCTCTGTACCCAGTGCCCCCCTCCTCTCTCTCTGTACCCAGTGCCTCGGCCCCCCTCCTCTCTCTGTACCCAGTGCCCCCCTCCTCTCTCTCTGTACCCAGTGCCTCGGCCGCCCTCCTCTCTCTCTGTACCCAGTGCCCCCCTCCTCTCTCTCTGTACCCAGTGCCTCAGTCCTCTCTCTCTCTCTCTCTCTCTGTACCCAGTGCCTCGGCCCCCCTCCTCTCTCTGTACCCAGTGCCCCCCTCCTCTCTCTCTGTACCCAGTGCCTCGGCCCCCCTCCTCTCTCTCTGTACCCAGTGCCCCCCTCCTCTCTCTCTGTACCCAGTGCCTCGGCCCCCCTCCTCTCTCTGTACCCAGTGCCCCCCTCCTCTCTCTCTGTACCCAGTGCCTCGGCCCCCTCCTCTCTCTCTGTACCCAGTGCCCCCCTCCTCTCTCTCTGTACCCAGTGCCTCGGCCCCCCTCCTCTCTCTGTACCCAGTGCCTCAGTCCCCCCTCCTCTCTCTCTCTCTCTCCCCAGTGCCCCCCTCCTCTCTCTGTACCCAGTGCCTCTGTCCCCCTCCTCTCTCTCTCTCTGTACCCAGAGCCCTGGCCCCCCTCCTCTCTCCCCAGTGCCCCCCTCCTCTCTCTGTACCCAGTGCATCAGCCCCCCTCCTCTCTCTCCCCAGTGCCCCCTCCTTTCTCTGTACCCAGTGCATCAGCCCCCCTCCTCTCTCTCTCCCCAGTGCCCCCTCCTCTCTCTGTACCCAGTGCATCAGCCCCCTCCTCTCTCTCTCCCCAGTGCCCCCTCCTCTCTCTGTACCCAGTGCATCAGCCCCCCTCCTCTCTTTGTACCCAGTGCCTCAGTCCCCCTTCCTCTCTCTCTCTCTGTACCCAGTGCCCCGGTCCCCCTCCTCTCTCTCTCTGTACCCAGTGCCCCCCTCCTCTCTTTGTACCCAGTGCCCCAGTCCCCCTTCCTCTCTCTCTGTACCCAGTGCCCCGGCCCCCCATCTCTCTCTCTGTACCCAGTGCCCCATGCCCCCCCAGCGCGGTGGGCACCTGGTTGCGGGCAGAGCCCTGCATGACGACGGCGGGCCGCACGGACAGCGGGGGCACGGGCAGCACGGTGAGGATCATCCACTCGGGCTTGGAGTACTTGGGGTCCATGCCCAGGATCATGCACTCCTCGTCCGTGATGCGCTTGAAGATCTCGTACACCCGCTCCGGATTCAGCAGGATCTTCTTCTCCTGCGAGTCCTCGTTCACGTGCTTCCACTCCGCGTACAGCTCCAGGCCCACCCGCCGGATACGGGGCTGGTACCGGCCGCAGCCCCCGTGGCCCTGGGGAGAGACGGGGGGGGGGGGGGGGAGAGAGAGAGAGAGAGAGAGAGAGAGAGAGAGTAGGTGACTCCAGCGGGTTACTAGCCAGTCCTACACGATATCCTGATTGCAAAACTCCCCACTCCGAAGAAGGGTCTCGACCCGAAACGTCACCCATCCCTTCTCCCCAGAGATGCTGCCTGACCCGCTGAGTTACTCCAGCACTCTGTGAAACGTCACCCATCCCTTCTCCCCAGAGATGCTGCCTGTCCCACTGAGTCACTCCAGCTTTTTGAGTCCACCTGGTTCATAAGGTCATGTGTGACAGGAGTGGAATTAGGCCATTTGGCCCATCGAGTCTACTCCGCCCATCAATCATGGCTGATCTATCTCTCCCTCCTAACCCCATTCTCCTGCCTTCTCCCCATAACCCCTGACACCCGCACTAATCAAAGATCTCTGCCTGAAAAATATCCACTGACAATACAATACAATATATCTTTATTGTCAGTAGAGAAGGAATGGGTGACGTTTCGGGTCGAGACCCTTCTTCTCTCGAGATGCTGCCTGACCTGCTGAGTTACTCCAGCATTTTGTGAATAAATACCTTCGATTTGTACCAGCATCTGCAGTTATTTTCTTATATCTTTATTGTCATTATACAGGGGTACAACGAGATTGGGAATGCGCCTCCCATACGATGCAATAATTTAATTAGCTAGTCAGTATTCATTTAAACAACCCAATGAAACAAATTAGAAACAGTTTTAAAACAGAATAAAGTGGACTTGGCCTCCACAGCCGTCTGTGGCAAAGAATCCCACAGATTCACCACCCTCTGAGTGAAGAAATTCCTCCTCATCTCCTTCCTAAAGGATCGTCCTTTTATTCTAAGGCTGTGCCCTCTGGTCCTAGACTCTCCCACTAGTGGAAACATCCTCTCCACATCCACTCTATGCAAGCCGCTCACTATTCGGCACGTTTCAAAGAGGTCCTCCCCACGTTCTTCTGAACTCCAGCGAGTAGAAGTTCCCTGTACAGGAGGCTGCTGAGAGAGAGTTCCAACCAGCCGAGCCCGTCACCCGATTTCGCTCAGTCCACCTTGGCCTTCGCGATCTCCCGATTGCTAAACACTAACTCGCCTTCCCGATTCCACTCTCTCCCAGGGCTACCGACTCCTTGGTAGACACAAAATGCTGGAGTAACTCAGCGGGTCAGGCAGCATCTCAGGAAGAGGAGCAATGGGTGAGTTTTCCGGTCGAGACCCTTCTTCAGACTGATCCGTCAGTCATGGCCCAAAAAGTCGCCCATTCCTTCTCCCCAGAGATGCTGCCTGTCCCGCTGAGTTACTCCAGCATCTTGTGTCCACCTTCGGTATAAACCAGCATTTGCAGTTCCTTCCTACACAGTCTTCAGTGTTATAGACGCCCAATGCTGGAGTAACTCAGCAGGTCAGGCAGCATCTCGGGAGAGAAGGAATGGGTGACGTTTCGGGTCAAGACCCTTCTTCAGACTGATGTCAGGGGAGGCGGTGGGACAAAGATAGGATGTAGTCGGAGACAGGGAGACTAGTGGGACGACTGGGAAGGGGGAGGCGAGAGAGAGGGAAGGCAGGGGCTACCTGAAGTTCCATCTCTTAGACAATAGGTGCAGGAGGAGGCCATTCGGCCCTTCGAGCCAGCATTCAATGTGATCATGGCTGATCATTCTCAATCAGTACCCCGTTCCTGCCTTCTCCCCATACCCCCTGACTCCGCTATCCTTAAGAGCTCTATCCAGCTCTCTCTTGAATGCATTCAGAGAATTGGCCTCCACTGCCTTCTGAGGCAGAGAATTCCACAGATTCACAACTCTCTGACTGAGAAAGTTTTTCCTCATCTCAGTTCTAAATGGCCTACCCCTTATTCTTAAACTGTGTGTGGCCCCTTGTTCTGGACTCCCCCCAACATTGGGGACATGTTTCCTGCCTCTAACGTGTCCAACCCCTCTCACCTTCTCCTTGGTCAGGTCCTCTTCACCTTCCTGTTGCTCTACTCCAAACTTGTTGTCCATCTCCTCGCCTCCTTCACAGATGTTCTTGCCCTTGCACAGGTCGTACACGTGCGTCAGCCGTTTCCGCGGCTGCCCCTTCGACTTGATCAGGATGTCTTTGATCTTGGGATTGTTCTGCAGGGGGGAGAGAAAGAGCACAAACAAAAATAAAATCCCTGGGGATCAGAGGACATCGGTTCAAGGTGAAGGGAAAAATAATGAATAGGAATCTGAGGTTGCAACTTTATCACACAAAGGGCGGTGGGTGTATGGAACGAGGTGCCGGAGGCGAGGCTGGGACAATAGACAATAGGTGCAGGAGGAGGCCATTCGGCCCTTCATTGGGACTATCCCAACGTTTAAGAAACAGTTGGACAGGTACATGGATAGGACAAGTTTGGAGGGATATGGACCAAGTGTAGGCAAGTGGGACTAGGGGAGCTGGGACATTGTTGGCCGGTGTGGGTTAGTTGGGCCGAAGGGCCTGTTTTCACACTGTATCACTCTGTGACTGTAACTGTTTCCACACAGAGGGTGGTGGGTGTATGGAACGAGCTGCCAGAGGAGGTAGTTGAGGCTGGGACTATCCCATTGTTTAAGAAACAGTTGGACAGGTACATGGAGAGGACAGGTTTGGAGGGATTATGGACCAAGCGCAGGCAGGTGGGACCGGTGTAGATGGGACACTCTCTGACTCCATGACCAACGTTTCCACACAGAGAATGGTGGGTGTGTGGAACAAGCTGCCGGAGGAGGTAGTTGTGGCTGGGACTATCGTAATGTTTAAGAAGCAGTTAGACAGGACAGGTTTGGAGGGATATGGACCAAATGCGGGCAGGTGGGACTAGTGTAGATGGAACATGTTGGGCGGAGTGGGCAGGTTGGGTGGAAGGGTCGGTTTCCACACTGTGTCACTCTAGTCACCATGACTCTACTGACCGCACAGGCGCAGATATTTTTCATAAGTCGCGGGAGCAGAATAGACAATAGACAATAGACAATAGGTGCAGGAGTAGGCCATTCAGCCCTTCGAGCCAGCACCGCCATTCAATGCGATCATGGCTGATCACTCTCAATCAGTACCCCGTTCCTGCTTTCTCCCCATACCTCCTCACTCCGCTATCCTTAAGAGCTCTATCCAGCTCTCTCTTGAAAGCATCCAACGAACTGGCCTCCACTGCCTTCTGAGGCAGAGAATTCCACACCTTCACCACTCTCTGACTGAAAAAGTTCTTCCTCATCTCCGTTCTAAATGGCCTACCCCTTATTCTTAAACTGTGGCCCCTTGTTCTGAATTAAGTCATTCGGCCCAGTGAGTCTACAAGCCTAATTGCTCCAGCCTTTCAACATACGACAGTCCCGCCATTCCGGGAATTAACCTAGTGAAAGGAAAGCCGGATAAATCTGTGGGATGGAGAGATGAAGGTCACGAAGGTCAGGAGGACCACACCACCCCCCCCCCCCCCCCCCCCCGCGGTGACTAACAGAGTAGCTCGGCCCCCCCGCCGCTTACCGAATCGACCAGCAGCTTGGAGCAGAAGAAGCAGACGCATCGCAGGATCTTCATGGTCTTGGTCAGGAAGCCGACGTGGAAGACGGGCTTGGCCAGCTCGATGTGGCCAAAGTGGCCCGGGCACTCCGTCATGTTACCTGCAAACACACACACCGGCCGCGTCAGGGCACGGTCCACAGGACACGCCTCCGCTCCCTGCCACCGCCGCCAACCGTGCCAAAGCAATCAGCCCAGCCACCATCCCAACAGGTACAGTACAGTGAAGGGCCTCGACCCAGAACGCCACCCGTCCCTTCTCTCCAGAGATGCTGCCTGTTCCGCTGAGTTGCTCCAGCTTTTTGTGTCTATCTTCGGTTTAAACCAGCACCTGCAGTTCCTTCTTACATTTGTCCCGCCCCCTCCCCTGACATTTGTTCCACCCCCTCCCCTGACATCAGTCTAAAGAAGGAACTCGACCCGAAACATCACCCATTCCTTCTCTCCCGAGATACTGCCTGACCCGCTGAGTCTGAAGGGTCTCGACTGGAAACGTCACCCATTCCTTCTCTCCAGAGATGCTGCCTGACCCGCTGAGTTACTCCAGCATTTTGTGTCTACCCCAGCATTACATCTCTGCTTTTGTATTCCAGTCAATAGACAATAGGTGCAGGAGGAGGCCATTTGGCCCTTCGAGCCTGTACGCACCGCCATTCAATGTGATCATGGCTGATCATTCTCAATCAGTACCCTGTTCCTGCCTTCTCCCCATACCCCCTGACTCCGCTATCCTTAAGAGCTCTATCCAGCTCTCTCTTGAATGCATTCAGAGAATTGGCCTCCACTGCCTTCTGAGGCAGAGAATTCCACAGATTCACAACTCTCTGACTGAAAAAGGTTTTTCCTCATCTCAGTTCTAAATGGCCTACCCCTTATTCTTAAACTGTGGCCCCTGGTTCTGGACTCCCCCAACATTGGGAACATGTTTCCTGCCTCTAACGTGACCAACCCCTTAATAATCTTATACGTTTCGATATTCCTCTTGGAATAAATGTTACCCCCCCTTGCAGCAAAGTGCTTACCGGCACACGTCTGACATCGTCCCGTCCTCTCGATCACGCCTTGCCTGGGGTCCATCAGCCCCCCCAGCTTGGGCCTGCCGCCCTCCGTGGTCTCCGGGTACTTGATCCCACCTTCAGTCACGGACATCCGTTTCTGGGGACAACGAGAGAACAAACGTCAGTGGTTTCTCCCTGTCATCGCGCGCGCCAAAGTTTTAGACACGAGGGCGGCAGCGTCGCTGCCTTGCGGGGAATGCAGCGCCGGAGTCCCGGGTTCGATCCCGACTACGGGTGCCCGTCTGTACGGAGTTTGTACGTTCTCCCCGTGACCTGCGTGGGTTTTCTCCGAGATTTCAGTGTCCTCCCACGTTACAAAGACGTGCAGGTTAATTGGCTTTCGATATTGAATAATGTAAATTGTCCCTCGTGTGCGTAGGATAGTGCTCGTGTGCGGGGATCGCTGCTTGGTGTGGAATCCAGTGGGTTCTTTCCTGCACTCTCAGAAAGTGGAATTTGACTAAATCCAAGGTATTTATTCACAAAATGCTGGAGTAACTCAGCAGGTCAGGCAGCATCTCGGGAGAGAAGGAATGGGTGACGTTTCGGGTCGAGACCCTTCTTCAGACTGATGTCAGGGGGGGGCGGGACAAAGGAAGGATATAGGTGGAGACAGGAAGATAGAGGGAGATATTTATTCACAAAGTGCTGGAGTAACTCAGCAGGTCGGGCAGCATCTCGGGAGAGAAGGAATGGGTGACGTTTCGGGTCGAGACCCTTCTTCAGACTGATGTCAGGGGGGGGGCGGGACAAAGGAAGGATGTAGGTGGAGACAGGAAGATAGAGGGAGATCTGGGAAGGGGGAGGGGAAGAGAGGGACAGAGGAGCTATCTAAAGTTATCTAAATCCCTTCTGTACACAACTTTCCTCCCAGCCCCATCGCCCACCTGTCCCCCCCACCAAAGCAAAACATTTAGTGGAGACCGATTGGGGTGCAGTTACGCACACCCTCAAACGAAGAACTACACTCCCAACCATGGACAGATCAATGGCTGAGAGACAGGAGATACAGCATGGAAACAGGCCCTTCGGCCCACCGAGTCCATGCCAGCCAGCGATCACCCTGTATACTAGCACTATCCTACACACCAAGGACAATTCACAATTTTACCGCAGCCAACTGACGCACAAACCTGCACGCCTTTGGAGTGCGGGTGAAAACCCACGCAGGTCACAGGGAGAGCGTACAAACTCCACACACAGAACCCGTAGTCAGGATCGAACGCGGGTCTCTGGCGCTGTGAGGCAGCAACTCTACCGCTTCTATTAGACACCCCCCCAATAGTAACATAGAAAATAAGTGCAGGAGTAGGCCATTCAGCCCTTCGAGTCAGCACCGGCATTCAATATGATAATGGCTGATCATCCAAAATCAGTACCCCGTTCCTGCTCCCCCCCCCCCCATCCCTCGATTCCCTTAGCCCCAAGAGCTAAATCTAACTCTCTTTAAAAACATCCAGTGAATTGGCCTCCACTGCCTTCCGTGGCAGAGAATTCCACAGATTCACAACTCTCTGGGTGGAAATGTTTTTTCTCATCTCAGTCCTAAATGGCCGATCCCTTATTGTTAGACTGTGGCCCCTGGTTCTGGACTCTCCCCCCATTAGTAATAACAGTTGAACATGGGATGCCAATTATATTTGCGCAATTGCCTTCCCGCCAATTCCACCCTCCTCTGCTTCCTGCGTGTGATACCCAGGTGAGATGGCAGCAGCTTTAACAATGGGGAAACCTTCCCTTTTTGATAACTGGCATGATGGTCCAAGTTTCATGGTGTGATAATGCCCTCGTTTAATCTCTTTAAGCGCGAGGAAAATTCAGGGACTTGGATCAGATATGAACGTTGGCCCCATTCTGAAGCCTGTCCCTTGATAATAGTTGTTTAAATTTAGAGATACAATGCGGAAACAGGCCCTTCGGCCCACCGGGTCCGCACCGACCAGTGATCCCCAGGCTCTGTGCTACAACACTAGGGGCAATTTATAATCTTCACTGAAGCCAATTGACCTTCAAGCCAGCATGTCTTTGGAGTGTGGTAGGAAACCCGATCAGAACCCACGCGGTCACAAGGGGAAGGTACAAACTCCGCCCAGTGTCAGGGTCAAACTCTGGTACTGCAAGGCAGCAAATCTACCCCTGCGCCATCAAAATGGAAGCCGCCATCGTACAATCCCACAATATTGGGCTTGGCACTACCCTGCCAATGGCTCGACTTGGTGTTTCAGGTTACTGCGAGTCTTAGAAGGAGCCGTGTATGGGTAGAAGACGAAACTTCTCCAAGGGTTCACGTGCATTAGAATTCTCTGCCCAGTAAGTTTAGAGGGGTAAGGGATAATGGACAAGATTTATTTAGTATAAGAAAATAACTGCAGACGCTGGTACAAATCGAAGGTATTTATTCACAAAATGCTGGAGTAACTCAGCAGGTCAGGCAGCATCTCGGGAGAGAAGGAATGGGTGACGTTTCGGGTCGAGACCCTTCTTCAGACTCGAAACGTCACCCATTCCTTCTCGATTTATTCACAAAATGCTGGAGTAACTAAATTCACTAAATGCTGGAGAAGGAATGGGTGACGTTTCGGGTCGAGACACTTCTTCAGAAGAAGGGTCTCGACCCGAAACGTCACCCATTCCTTCTCTCCTGAGATGCTGCCTGACCTGCTGAGTTACTCCAACATTTTGTGAATAAATACCTTCGACAAGATTTATTTTATGGACTACAAGGAGTTGAGGATCATTGAAAGGCGCTGGACAGGGGGAACGGAACAGGCAGGAAAGTGGCATCGAGGCCAAGATCAGGTCAGCCACAATCTCGATTGAAAGATAGACAGCGTAGAAACAGGCCCTTCGGCCCGCCAACTCCATGCTGACCTCTTCACACTAGTTGTAAATTACCCCTTTTTGCATCCACTCCCTACACACCGGGGGTATCAGCAGAGGGACGATTAACCAACAAACCCGCACGCCTTTAAGATGTAGGAGAAATCTCGTACGGTCACAGGGAGAACATGCAACTCCACACACACAGGCGGCACCAGAGGTCAGGATCGAACCCGGGTCTCCGGTGCTGGGAGTCAGTGGCTCTACCACAAGTCATGGGAGCAGAAGTAGGCCATTCGGCCCTTCGAATCTACTCCACCATTTAATCATGGCTAATTAATCTTCCCCTCTTAACCCCATTGCTTTCTCCACATAACCTTTGACTCCCCTACGAACCAAGAATCTGTCGATCTCCGCTTTAAAAATACCCAATGACTTGACCTCCACAGCCGTCTGTGGCAATGAATTCCAGATTTGTAATCCTCCCACTAAAGAAATTCCTCCTCATCTACTTTCTGAACGTACGTCCTTTCATCCCGAGGCTGCGCCCTTCGGTCCCAGACTCCCCCGCGAGTGGTAATATCCTGGGTAGACAAAACGCTGGAGTAACTCAGCGGGTCAGGCAGCATCTCGGGAGAGAAGGACCGCGTGACGTCTCGGGTCGAGACCCTTCTTCAGACTGAAGAAAGGTCTCGACCCGAAACGTCACACGTTCCTTCTCTCCTGAGATGCTGCCTGACCCGCTGAGTTACTCCAGCATTTTGTGTCTATCTTTAATTTAAACCAGCGTCTGCAGTTTTTTTCCCCTCCTCTCGATCCTGGCCTTTCACTATTTGGTAAATGTCAATGAGGTCCCCCCCTCATCCTTCCAAACTCCAGCGAGTGCTATCAAATGCCCACCATGGGTTACCAGTGGCACTATTGTGCCACCCTACTCTTAATGAAGGACAGGACAAGGTAGGCAGAGGGGGCGAAGCCCACACTTGCTTCTTGTGTTTGTATTACCACGCTCAGCGTACTGACTTGCAGTTTGGCACAGCCAGCAGCGGCGGGAAAGTAACAGGAAAAACTCACAGCGTAGAAGTTTTATTTACAGGTAATTGTTTTTTTTATTGTGACAATCTGAAAAACTAACATACACGCCAAGTTAACAGTCAAGAGGAAACAGAGTGCTGGGGGTAAGCCCATACCTGCAGGGATACAAGACGATCTTCGACAGTTCACACACCTTCCTGGAATGTGTTACATAACAATTGCAGGGCCTGTGTTGCAGGCAGTGATGTCAAGGGACAAGCTAGAATGTCACGGCCGCGGACTGACGTCCCACACGAGGTGTGGACACCAAGAGTTGCCAGGGCGAGCGATCGATCGATCAGTTCAGCGAGGTTCCCGGAATAATTATTAGGAGCAGGTTAGCCAGGGTGGAGGAGAAGCAACCCTTCCCGCAACACCACCCAAAACCTGGACGACACAAATGCAGCAAATCACCGGAGAACAGGGCCGACCCGTCAGCATTCCAGTGACATGATCCCACTGCAGATCGGTCAGGCGACTGCGAAGTCAGAGGTCCATATGTCCAAGGCAGGCCAACGTCGAGAATGAGAGAAAGTCACGGAGGAAGCGCTGAAGAATCTAACGAATCGCTTCCTAAAGTCCAGGCTCAAGCAACGTCAGATACGTTCAGCGCCCTTCGCGGCCAATGGGAAGTTCCATCCGCCGCTCAGGAACAGGCACGCAGTTGTTCAGGCCAGAGGTGGTCTTTAAAGCAGGCTGCCGTAAGGCTAAAAGCTCATTTACCATCATTGCTCGTCAGCCACTGCTGTGACTCACACCCTGGCCTGCAGTCAATCCAAACGCAATCACCAACTACAGAATTATACAATCCTTTGTACTGAACCGTGTAAAACGCCCCCTACCACCCTCGTTCCCAGACAAGAGGACTGCTGAAGGGGTCGGTGAGGCTGGGATTGGAGGTTTTGCTGTGGGACTGACAAACACCAGCAGCCTACCTGTTGCATTAAAAGGAGATGCTTGCACCACAATCTCATATCAAGAATACAAGCCTGAAGTTTGCTACGTTACAACGGGGCTGCTTGGCAGGGCAATGAAAACGTGCGGGCATTACTGACTAATTTGGAGAACTGGATGAAATGGACAATATTTGATATTTGATTTGGGGAACAGGGCAGAAAGAGGGAAAAATTCAATGTTCCCTTTAATTTATTGTCACGTATTACAGTGAAAAACCGAAGGACAATTGTGTTTAAGTTTCACTGGGAGATCCACACACATTTTTTAAGCTCCCAACGTGTTACATATAAAAGGGGGGGGGAAGAAAGAAGAGTGATCAAATTTAATAGACTAAATAGTGTTATTCTCTAATTTTATTCCTACTCATCAGGAAGCTCAAATTATTCAATTCAACGATACTTTATTGTCACATGTGCCGAGGTACAGTGAAATGCTTTGTTCTGCATACAAACTGGTAAAAAATAACAGTAGACCTCATCTACGGAATCGTACTGCCTAAGCATGAAAAGCAAAACTTCAAATTAAGTTTACAATGAAAAGATTATTTTGCACAATACACCAAGAACATTAGGAAGAATCCTTAAACAATGTTAAAAGAATTAATTGCTTAAAATAAATGTCACTTTTACATTACAAAGAAAAAAAAAACACTGCAAATTGTACAAAGCTCCTCCACTCAAAGTCTAAATGTTGACATCCCAGCTGATCCATTGGGAAAAAAAATAATCCCAAAAGTTCACTTTACAAATCTACACACTTGAATCATAAGAAACATTCACTTTGCAGAACTGGATTCTAATGCAACCCTTTCAACCATAATTTCTTTTACAATTTGGTCAGAATGATTTTTTTAAAAAATCCCATCCTCATAAAAAGAAAAGAGATGAAGAAATTAGGTTAAAAGTTCAGCAAAGTGTCACAATGCAAAGGGGGGGAAAGTTTTAAATGCACTCATACGGAGGATTTTTAAAAAAAGTGCACAGTTGATAGAATGTGCTAATTTGTGTGTGGGGAAAAAAGGTTGATATTTATCTCTCCCCAAAAAACCTTACATGTGTATATGTTTATATATTTATACACATGGGGAGATATAGACACACACATATACATACACACAGAACTTTTTCTCTCTTGTTTATCATATTGTTTACAGTGTCCTATGTTTACATATTCAGTTGTGCTGCTACAATAAAAGAATTACAATAAAATTACAATAAAACAATGACAACAAATCACTTTAAAAAGTGTCAAAGCCACCACAGCCAGACATAAAAACATTTCCCCCCCCCACGAACAGCAGAAGTAGTTCTACTCGACAGCCCAAAGGTCTCATTTTTTTTGCTGTGGTATTTTATTTCATTCTTCACTTACATGTTTAAATTATATATATATATATATAAATGGGTTTTCTTTTTAATTGCATACCGTGCTGTTATATTTGCGAGCAAAGCCCCTTGTATGTACGTACACACGCTGTTGGCTGAATAAAATTTATTCAATTCAATTGACAGAATCAAACAGATCACTCTTTTTTTAAAGTGTCAAAGCAGCTTTTTTCCCCCCAGTAGCTCTGCTCAGCAGCCAAAAGTCTCCTTTCTTTTTTTGCTTTGGTATTTTATTTCATTCTTCACTTACATGTTTAAATTATATATATATATATATATATATATATATATATATATATATAAAAGGGCTTTCTTTTTTAATTGCATACCGTGCTGTTATATTTGCGAGCAAATATGTACACAGTCTCTTGGCTGAATAAAATTTATTCAATTCAATTGACAGAACCAAACAGATTGTATAAGACAATAACTGCAGATGCTGGTTCAAATCGAAGGTATTTATTCACAAAATGCTGGGGTAACTCAGCAGGTCAGGCAGCATCTCAGGAGAGAAGGAATGGGTGACGTTTCGGGTCGAGACCCCTTCTTCAGACTGATGTCAGACATTTGTCCCACACCCATCCCCTGACATCAGTCTGAAGAAGGGTCTCGACCCCAAACGTCACCCATTCCTTCTCTCCCGAGATGCTGCCTGACCTGCTGAGTTACTCCAGCATTTTGTGAAACAGATTACTCTTTCTTAAAAAGTGTCAAAGTAGCTTTTTTTGCCCCCCGGCAGCCAAAAGTCTCCTTTCTTTTTTGCTCTAGTTATTTTATTTCATTCTTCACTTACATGTTTAAATTATATATATTATATATATATATACACACACACATATAAATGGATTTTCTTTTTTAATTGCATACCGTGCTGTTATATTTGCGAGCAAACATGTACACAGGCTCTTGGCTGAATAAAATTTATTCAATTCAATTGACAGAATCAAACAGAAATATAAATATATATTACAAGTTGCAAAGACGTACCATTTCATCTGGGCTCAGGATACCAAACTGAACCCTTTTGATGGTGCGCAGTGGGCATGCGCTGTCTCCGGAAGGAGGTCCTTGCATGGTTCAAACTCCCAGCAGTCAGGCGTCGTCTCGTTAGAGGGGGGCGGGATGTTGAGGGGGAAACAACGCGCGCTCTCTCTCTCTCTCCTTGGAAAATGAACTCTTGTAAAAACCGGGCTTTTTTCCTCCCCACACACCGACTGTGAGGAGCCGGAGCGCGCGTTCTCTTTTACCCCCCTCTACCGACGCCTCATTATTGTTATTACTACTACTCTTACTATTATTGCCGTCGCTTGCACTACTCCCCCCTTTTTTTTCCTCCCGCTCCGAGTGCGCTCAAAGCGCATCTGAAGGCTCTCTGGCTTGTGCGCCGCGTTATATAGATTTCAGACGGCCGCGGGGCCGCCCGGTTGCCGCGGCAGGGACTCGGACGTCACGGTATGGTAATAGAGCGCCGCCCATTGGTCGGGACGCCGGCGAGGGGGCGGGATCCGGGCCTCGCATATATTAACTCTCGGAAACCCGCCCGCCCGCCGTCGTCCCGGAAATGCCCGAGCGTCGCCGAAGGAGCGGGAGAGGGTTTTGGCGGATCCAGTGAGGGGGAGAAAGCGACGACGCTCGGCTCGAGCTGTTCGGAGGCGTTGTGGTGCTTGCGGCCTAGCCGTCGCTCACCGGAAACACCGCTTACCAACCGCCTTTTCAATCGTCTATTCGCACCCAAAAGCGGCGTTTTCGCCTCTAAATTGACCGATTCGCACCCCACTCGAGCTCCCCGACCAGCCGTGCCACCCGTCCACCGTCTGCGTCGAAATCTTCTTACCTCAGCCGAGCCTCGGTGTTTCCTAGCGGGGTGCCCGCCTCCAGGCCGCTCTCGGTCGGCATGGGGCTCTCGGGAAAGTTCGCTGAAAGCCTGCGGGTGAGTTTCCACACGTTGGAAGTGCGGGAGACGAGAGGAAACAATGGTTTTTTGCGGGAAGGGGGGTGGTCTGCCGAGTCGTTGGGCTGACGTGAATCCCAATTAGTTTCGGGTTTAATAGGCGTTTGGTGAAGGATCTGTCGGCCAAGGCCTCGGCCTTTTGGAGAAAATGGTGGCAAGTTGTTGGTAGCCCTTGGCCAACAATGGAGAGGGGGGCTTTATCTTCCGTTTTATACTTTAAAACAAAACGTTTTTCAACGCCAAACCTAATAATACTGAATGTTTACTGATTTTTTTTTAAAAAGTCGTTTAATTGTAACGTCCCCTCTCCCCCTCAGATTAATCACCAAAAAACGTCCCCGTGTCGTAGCATTTTATTTATTTCTCTTTAAAACTGCTTTTCTAACTTGTTCCAATGTTTCAACTTTAAAATGTTAACTTTTCATTCAAGCTTTAAAAGGCTTATTATTAAATGAAGTCCTTTCTGCCAGTGGAACAAAATGGCCTTGTTTTCACATTCCTTAATTCGACACGTTTATCTGAAGCTAAACTTTTATTTTTGATTACTAAATAAAACGTAATCCACCAAACAGTTTTAAAACAGGAATCCCTCCAATATCGCTGATGTGATTATATTGTGAATAGAGTGCACCTTTTTTTTCGAAGTTAATAACCATGTGCACTCTTCAAACCCTGTACACTCCTCTTCAAAGATCAATAGTTTGTACTTTATTAAACTGTATATTTGCAGTAAGTGGTCTACTCCAGTTAAGTTGACAAGACTAATTCAATAACAACATATGTCGCCAGAATCAAAGCAGTTAAGCTCATTTAAAGGCCAGCTACAGTCATGAAATTTAATAACTAGTTAGTTTGACAACTAAATTATTGTCGGTATATATATTTTTTTGAAGAACAATGTTAAACAATTTGCAAAAACAAAGAACTGCAGATGCTGGTTTATACCAAAGATAGACACAAAGTGCTGGAGTACCTCAGCGGATCAGGCAGCACATCTGGGGGGAAAAAAGGATGGTTGACGTTTGGGGTGGTTGCATTTCATGTCAGTAATGTGGTTGCAGAGTTTTCTAAAATGGATAACTTTGCATTTTTCCCACAATGTATTTCAACTGCCCCCTCATTTACCTTGTCCACCTTCGCAGATAGTTTTGTGTCATTGACAAGCTTGAAAATCACTTTGTCTGAAGGTAGACAACCCGAAGCATCGTCCATGATCAGTTTCTTGTGTCTACATTGTAAACACGACACTTGTCTAAATTGTCATTGTAGATTGAGATCCATCCACCAGTGGCTAGGCATGAATAGTAGGCTGACATAGTTAGAATGGGTAGTAAATGCTGGATCCACAATAAACAATATGAAATCCAGATACTTAAAAATAATTTAAGCAGCAACAGCATGGATTTATGAATGGAAAATCAGTTTCAGTTTAGTTTATTGTCACGTGTACCGAGGTATAGTGAAAAGCTTTTGTCGCGTGCTAACCAGTCAGCAGTAAGACAACACATCATTACAATCGAGCCATTTACAGTGTATAGATACATGACAAGGGACTAACGTTTAGTGCAAGGTAAAGACCGATGAATGATAGTCCGACGGTCACCAATGAGGTAGATAGTAGTTCAGGAATACTCTCTAGTTGTGGTAGGATGGTTCAGTTGCCTGATAACAGGAAGGAATTGCAGTCACTGGTTTAAACCGAAGGATTCTGAAGAACAGTCTCGACCCAAAACGTCACCTGTTCCTTTTCTCCAGAGATGCTGTCTGGCCCGCTTTTTGTGTCGATCTTCGGGAAGAAACTATCCCTGAATGTGGAGGTATTTATTCACAAAATGCTGGAGTAACTCAGCAGGTCAGGCAGCATCTCAGGAGAGAAGGAATGGGTGACGTTTCGGGTCGAGACCCTTCTTCAGACTGATGTCAGGGGGGCGGGACAAAGGAAGGATATAGGTGGAAACAGGAAGATAGAGGGAGATCTGGGAAGGGGGAGGGGAAGAGAGGGACAGAGGAACTATCTAAAGTGGGAGAAGTCGATGTTCATACCACTGGGCTGCAAACTGCCCAGGTGAAATATGAGGTGCTGTTCCTCCAATTTCCGGTGGGCCTCACTATGGCACTGGAGGAGGCCCATGACAGAAAGGTCAGACAGGGAATGGGAGGGGGAGTTACTCCAGCATTTTGCATGTGCCTTCGATTTAAACCAGCAACTGCAGTTCTATCTTACACCTATTATTTTCAGTTTGCTGATGTGCACAATGATGAGGGTACAAAAAGTTTTTGAGGGGATGCAGACAAAATAAACGAAGAACAGTGTGACAAATGTTGGATATATATATATATATATATATATATTATATAATGAGAGATCAGGAAATGTTGATGTTAAAAGGGACCTGGATGTCTTGTGCATTAGTCACTGAAAGCAGTGTGCAGCTTGGGAGGTGAATGGTATGTTGACTTTTATTGCATAAGTTTTACATCTGTGTAGCACCAAGGTGAGGCCATATGTGGCATATTGTCACAGCTTGGAAACGGGCCCTTTCACTTAAATAGCCAACCTCCTTATTCTGCAGTTTGGCCGCCTTGCCCGTGTTGGCATTGACCCCCTCATTTCCAGGATTGGAGTGGCTTTGATGAGGTCACGTCTTAATCTGCTAAACTCCAGTGTGGGCCAACACAAGGGTTGAGGTCCCACTGATGACAACTGCTTTAATCTTGCCTTTCTTCAAACCATCTGCCTATCAAAATAAAAGCCTCGCCTGTGTCTACCTATTATCTGCTGCAATTTGCGCTGCCTCTCACAGCTTTCTTCCTCCTCCTCTCCCCCCCCCCCCTTACAATCAACCGACCTAACTGTCACCTATTCACGTCCTCCAGAGATGCTGCCTGAACTGCTTTGAGTTACTCCAGCTCTTTGTGACTATTCAATGGGTTGCTGCCAATTAGGTAGCATTGCCCTGGGTGTGATCCACCGGCCTGAATCGCCCTTTAGCCCCTGTGTATCCATGCTCACCTGCCCGTTCTTCTCTGTGGATTGTCACCTTGTCGTGGTGGAGAAGCTTGTGTGATCCTGAGAGCGATGCCGTCTGGAGCTACGCTCCTGGTAGGGTCACCCACGGCGATACCGTCGAGGGGGGGTCCCTGACAAAGAGCAATCCAACCAAGACCTCAACGGTGGAACAGGCGGAGGATGATGGCTGACTTTAGTGGAGCGTCACAGTGGCTGGGAAGGCGGATGAAGGCTGCAGCAGAAAAGGGTCCCCGGTCGTCTTGGACTCCATGCCACTGGATCCTGACCCAGATCTGTCAAGGACCGTGTGGTGGCTGTCTGTGCACCAGTCTCCCCACGTTAAACAAAGTCACGCACAGGCGTCCCACCCTATGGAGAGGACAGCCATACTCACTTTGAGTGACCGCCGATGATGATGATGACCGGCACGTTATGGTGGCCCTGGGTGTCAGTGCTGACACTGGGGAGAATGCCCCTTTCCTTTGGGTGATGCACTATTAGAGACAAGACACAACTAGACATAACAAAATCAAAACCAGTGAAACACACAAAAGTGCTGGAGCAACACGGGGGCTCGGTAGCATCTCTGGAGGTCGTGGAGAGGTGATGTTTTGGGTCAGGAACCATCTTCAGTCTGAAGAAGAGACTCCGACCAGAAGCATTACTATCCATGTCCTCCAGAGATGTTGGCACCCTGCTGAGTATTTTCAGCATTTTTTTTTTGTAAGCTGGCATCTGTAGTTCCTTGTATCTCCAAAATCTAAAGCAGGCTATTCTGGGCTTTCAAAATAAGAATATAGAAATGTGAAACTGAGAGCACAAGATAAGGTCAAAGCTTCTGGTTCGCAATAATTTTAGCTGAGGTCAAGAGAGACACTGCAAGCTAGAGGGTGGCGCAGTGGTAGAGTTACTGCCTCCACTACACCAGAGACCCAGGTTCAATCCTGACTGTAGGTGCTGTCTGTAGGAGTTTGTACGTTCTCCCTGTGAGGGTTTCCTCCCACATTCCAATGACGTACAGGTTTGTAGGTTAATTGGCCTTTGTAAATGGTCCCCAGTGTGTAGAATAGAACTAATGCATGGGGATCGCTGATCGGCGAGGACTCGGTGGGCCGCAGTGCCTGTTTCCACGCTGTATCTCTAAACTAAGCTAAATAATCAGAAATAAAACCAAGTCTGGCTACAGCTGTGCAGAAATTTGGTGTATGGTGTAACTGTTTTTCCTGGCTCGATAGCTGCTACCACACCTGCTGACAATTTTCTGATTTTACTCGATTACTGCTGTCTTGTGGAGTGGGGGGATGGGGATCAATTCCGCTAATTGAAATTGGGGAGAGCTTTACTTTCTGAGCTGGTATATTTGGAGATGTTGGTGCAATTGCAAATGATGTAAATTTTGATTTGGAAATTGTGGTGCTGCACACGGCTGCAATAGAAAGCAAAAGGTAATGAATAATAAAGCATGCTCAGGAGTAGGCCCTCTGGCCTCTTGCGCCTGCCCTGCCAGTCAGAATCAAATTATTTCATTGTCACAAGCACAAGGGTGCACTGAAATCACTTGTGTGCGTGCAGCTTGCAGAGTAAACTTATCTCAGTAAGATGATGGCTGGCCTTCGCTCTTGGTTCCATTTTCCTGCCCAATTTACTTAATTCCTCAATTACTTAAAATCTGTTGCTGTAGAACCAACCGTTGCTTCACAGCACCTGAGAGCTTGGTTCGATCCTGACCTCGGGTACTGTGGAATTTGCACTTTCTCACAGTGACCACATAGGTTTCCTCCCAAATCATGCAGGTTTGTAGGTTAATTGGCATCTAATATCCCCTAATATCTTGTATGTAGAAAGGAACTCCAGGTGCTGGTTTGAACCGAAGATAGACACAAAATGCTGGAGTAACTCAGCGGGTCAGGCGGTATCTCTGGAGAGAAGGAATGGGTGACGTTTTGGGTCGAAACCCTTCTTCAGTCTGATGTCAGGGTGGGAATGAGATACATAGATAGGCACGTGTAAACTAAATCAGCTGGATTTTGAGCAGATCATCTTGCTTGGAACACTGTTACTGTCACCTTTGTCAGCAATTTCTCCCTTGGTCAAGATGGGTGCAAGTTGGTGTCTTTTTTAATGCTGTGACCCACACCACCCTGGCCACTCACTCATTTCACCCCTGCCATCGGGAAGAAGGTACAGGAACCTGAAAACTAACGTGCAGCTTTAGGAACAGCTTCTTCCCTGCAGCCATCAGGCTACTAAACGCTACAACCTCAAATAAGCTCTGAACTACATAGACTATTATTGTTATTGCACCATTATTCTTTGTGTTTTATGTGTATGTATGCACATGTGTGTATATGTATACACACACTAAACGCCGCAGCGAGACTCCTGACGGGTACCCGAAAAAGGGACCACATCACGCCGATTTTGGCCTCTCTCCACTGGCTCCCTGTACGGTACAGAATCAACTTCAAGCTCCTCCTATTCACATATAAAGCCCTAAATGGACATTCCCCCCCCACATCAAAAATCTTCTAACCCACCACTCTATCTCCAGGTCCCTCAGGTCGGCCGACTTGGGGCTACTCACTATCCCGCGATCTAGGCTTAAGCTCAGGGGTGACCGCGCTTTTGCGGTTGCAGCTCCTAGACTGTGGAACAGCATCCCTCTCCCCATCAGAACTGCCCCCTCCATCGACTCCTTTAAGACCAGGCTCAAAACCTATTTCTACTCCCTAGCGTTTGAGGCCCATTGAGGAGGCGCTGTGAACTGTTTTGTATGTGCTGTTATGTTTGTGTGCTACTGTATGTTTCAATTTTTTCTTTAGTACCTAAACAGATGTACAGCACTTTGGTCAACGTGGGTTGTTTTTAAATGTGCTATACAAATAAAATTGACTTGACTTGACTAAACTTTTTTTCTCATTTATTATATTGTTTACAGTATATGGCATGCATGACAATATAACACTCTTGAGTCTTGACTTGACTATGCCCTTGTTGCCATGCTGCCCGTGATGCTGAGCTGCTCCAGTGTTGACTACTTTTTATCAGATTTTGAATTAACAGGTCACTGTTATTGTTTGTGCATCTCCAATTGGATTTGGGAGTCGCAAGAGACCGCAGATGCTGGAATATTGAGCACCAAAAAAAACCTGCTGGAGGAACTTGATGGATCGGCGGTGGTGGATCAGGCGGTATGGACCTGATGGGCCGAATGGTGTACCTCTGTTCCTGAGACTTATGAACATGTGAAATATGAGACTAGAATGTGGCTGGTTTGCTGTTTGATGTCAGTCGAGGCTTTGTGGCTTGTTTCCAGAAGTGGTGACAAAAGCCGGCTATTTTGTGGAAGAGTGGATGTGTTGGAGTTTGGACATGATTGTACCATTAGCTACATTGGTTGAACAACACAAATGAGTCATTTGACCCATAGCTCCATTGATGGTGTATACACAGCACAATCCCCCTTTCTGTCCCCATCCCATCCAGTCCTCTTGCCATATTGCTTTCCATTGTCTCCTCTCCCTTTTAAATATCTTTTATTTGCTTTAAAATCTTCCCTTTTTTTCCCAGGGATTTCATAAATATTATGTCTCTCTTTCGTTTTCATCTCTTCCTACTTCGCTCCCCTAGTAAAGGCATTGAGTGCAGTCATTTTTCAATTGATGTCGTCTTTGGTGTAAAATATGTTCAATAAACTTGCTTTGGAATGCCATTTTGTGTTGTGTGTTATTTCTGCACTGCCGGTTGGAATAAAATTATCGCATTTTGTCTGGCTTGTCGTGATCTGTGTTCCTAATAGTGGGCGTGGCACTAGGTTTGTGGCTTCATGCAGGGCAACGGCTCACTGACCAGCGGGCATCCTTGCCAGAACTCTGTGTGTACGAGCGTGCAGTGGCACTTCAAGCAGCACGCCCATCTTGGCGTTTAATGAAAAGAGAAAATGTAGAAACAGCTGGTTCGTGCACAAAATGCTGGAATAACTCAGCAGCATCTCTGGAGAACATGGATCCATGTTCAGACAGTGTGAAGATGGGTCTCGGCCCGGACCGTCACCTATCCGTGCTCTCCAGAGATGCTGCCTGACCCGCTGAGTTACTCCAGCACCATGTGTCCTTTTAATATATAGCACTGCATTACACTGCCACACACTGTTTGAATATCTACCAGCTCTTTATTATTTGACGTGCAAAATAATCACCTGGAGCTGATTCCCAACGAGAGACACAGACACAGAGAGAGAGAGAGAGAGAGAGAGAGAGGAAGTAAAAATACATTCCATCCAGACTTCCTTTCAATGAGTACAGATGCAGTGGTGTGAGCTGAGTGTGATGCATGGAGTGATGCTGTGTTAACAGAGTCGTCACGTGGCCTCGCTGGAAGAACACTGCAGTCTCCCGGCTCGGACCTGCAATTCTTCGTGCCTGCTTTGTTTCTAAGCTCGTCCGTCTCCTTGTATCTGCTCGGTGAATGTGCGGTATAGGTCTTGCCTGCGGGCAGCAATTTTACACAAACCTGAAATCAGTAAACGGGTGTGGAGACGGCTTTTTAAACTGGCTTTTATCCTGCCATTTTAAAATAAAATAGGACAATTTGGTGGCGCGGTGGAGTTGCTGCTTTACAGAGCCAGAGGCCCATGTTCCATCCTGTCTGCCGATGCTGACTGCATGGAGTTGGCACGTTCTCCCTCTGGTGGCTAGACTCAATGGGCCGAATGGCTTAATTCTGCTCCAATGACTTATAATGGAAACTTGGGGGGGGGGGGGGGGGGAGAAACAAATTAACAAAAAACGACCAGCTAAATTAATTTCTCATTTTCCCCGCTTTGTCAATTATGCTTGGCATAATTTATATCATTTGGAATGCAGTTATCTGTTTTGTACCAATAGGTTTGCAGTCACTTCAGCGTGTCTGGAATATTCTTTAAAGGAATCTCTGCAGCCAAGGGGTTAAAAACCATTCTTTATCATCAATGTGCGCAGGCATGGGTACGCACGCATACATCCCAGCCCTCCCCTCAAATGCACCCTTGTCCTTGATTGTGTTTCGCCTATGTGTAAATGGCTTGATTGTCATCATGGGCTGTCTTTCCACTGACTGGATGGCAGCCAACAAGAGCTTTTCACTGTACCTTGGCAGGTCAGGCAGCATCTCAGGAGAGAAGGAATGGGCGACGTTTCGGGTCGAGACCCTTCTTCAGACGGGACAAAGGAAGGATATAGGTGGAGACAGGAAGATAGAGGGAGATGTGGGAAGGGGGATGGGAAGAGAAGGACTGAGGAACTATCTAAAGTTGGAGAAGTCGATGTTCATACCGCTGGGCTGCAAGCTGCCCAGGCGAAATATGAGGTGCCTGCGTGACCCAGACTCGCTACCACAGCCACATCAACACCTGTCCCTTTACCTCCCCCCTCAACTCCATCCAAGGACCCAAACAGTCTTTCCAGGTGAGACAAAGGTTCACCTGCACCTCCTCCAACCTCATCTATTGCATCCGCTGCTCTAGATGTCAACTTATTTACATCGGCGAAACCAAGCACAGGCTCGGCGATCGCTTCACTGAACACCTGCGCTCGGTCCGCATTAACCAAGCTGATCTCCCGGTGGCCGAGCACTTCAACTCTCCCTCCCATTCCCAGTCTGTCCTTTCTGTCATGGGCCTCGTCCAGTGCCATAGTGAGGCCCACCGGAAATTGGAGGAACAGCACCTCATATTTCGCCTGGGCAGCTTGCAGCCCAGTGGTATGAACATCGACTTCTCCAACTTTGGATAGTTCCTCTGTCCCTCTCTTCCCCTCCTCCTTCCCGGATCTCCCTCTATCTTCCTGTCTCCACCTATATCCTTCCTTTGTCCCGCCCCCCCTGACATCAGTCTGAAGAAGGGTCTCGACCCGAAACGTCGCCCATTCCTGCTTTTCCTGCTGCAAAGATGTACAATTTGTTAAATTCTCTAATTTCCCCATTCTTCAGATTCATTGAGCACACCTTTGGTGGTCCCATGTTCTCTCTCTGCGTGCTTTCTGCCAAACTCTTATCACTTAACATTGACTGTAGAAGCAAGGAACTGCAGATGCTAATTTATATCAAAGATAGACACAAGGTGCTGGAGTAACTCAGGCGGCATCTCTGAAGAAAAAGGATGTGTAACATTTCGAGTCGGGACCATTCGTACTGAAAGTAGGGGGAAGGGGGGTGGTGAAGAGATGGAGGTGAGAAGACCACGACCAGTCTGGGTCGGCCACAAATTACTTCGGGCAGGGCGTAATAAGCCCTCCCCCATTGCCCCCCTCCTCCACTCTAGTCATTTTACCAGTTCCACAGGAGATAGACACAAAATGCTGGAGTAACTCAGCAGGACGGGTAGCATCTCTTGATAGGAATGGGTGACGTTTCGGTTCAGACTGAGAGTCAGGGGAGGGAGACACACAGACGATGAATGTAAGCAGTGAAAACTTTTTCAGTCAGAGAGTTGTGAATCTGTGGAATTCTCTGCCTCAGAAGGCAGTGGAGGCCAATTCTCTGAATGCATTCAAGAGAGAGCTGGATAGAGCTCTTAAGGATAGCGGAGTCGGGGGGTATGGGGAGAAGGCAGGAACGGGATATTGATTGAGAATGATCAGCCATGATCACATTGAATGGCGATGCTGGCTCGAAGGGCCGAATGGCCTCCTCCTGCACCTATTGTCTAAAATGAGACATCAAAGTGGACGAAGTTCAAGGAAAATGTAGAGTAGACCATTGTTAGCTAGGGGAAGGCGTACAAAGATAAAAAATGTAATCAAGGAGAAGGTTCCACAGTTCACCACATTGTTTTCTTCTTGAGATCACACCATAAGGTCACAAGAAATAGGAGTAGAATTAGGCCATTCAGCCCATCAAGTCTACTCTGCCATTCATCGTGGCTGATCTGTCTCTCCTTCCTAACCCCATTCTCCTGCCTTCTCCCCATAACCTCTGACACCTTCCCCAGCCAACGATGGCCTCCTCACAAGACACCACCTTGCCCGAGCTCATTTGCAGCATTTGGTTCCGGTCTTTTCTGGCCCCCAGCTCTTAATAATAATAATAATAATAATAAACATTTATTTTTTATAGCGCTTTTCCAAGTGCTCAAAGACGCTTTACAAAAACAGTCAAGACATAAAAACAAACAAACAAACGAACTGTCCTGACGGAGAACAAATAACGCCAGCGTCCTCTCACGTCAGGGTCCGGCAGCAGACAATAAAAAACAAGACACACAATCACAATATTTATCACAAACAGCCACCACAGTGATTGCTCCAGGCACACCCTCACTGTGATGGAAGGCAAAGAAAAGCCTTATCTCCTCCTCATTCTTCTCCCGTGGTGCCACGAGGCGATCGAGGCTGCCAACTTTTGAAGCCCCCACCGGGCGATGGAAAGTCCCAGGGCCGAGCCGAGCAGGCCGGTGAAGGTCCTGAGCCCCCACCGGGCGATGGAAAGTGCCGCGGCCAGGCCACGCAGGGCGATGAAGGGCCTGCGAGCGGGTCAATCAAACCTCGCGCTTCGGGGCGGTCGAAGCTGCTACGGCTGGAGCTCCCGAAAGCCGGTCGCCAGCCAGCGACCTGCGAGCTCCCGATGTTGCGGTCTGCAGGGCCCACGGCCGAAGCCTCCGAGATGGTGAGTCCAGGCCCTGCGACCGGAGTCTTCAAGGTCGATCCCAGCTGGAGGCCGCCGACTCCACGGTGTTAGGCCGTAGCGCGAACGGAGATAAGACACGGAAAAAGGTCGCATCTCCGTTGAGGAGGAGATTAGAAAAAAAGGTTTCCCACACCACCCCCCACATATACAGAGTTAAAAATAAACCAAAAGATACATTTAAACAATAACAATAGGCAAAAAACAAAAAAAAGACAGAGAGACTGCCGGTGAGCCACAGCTGCAGAACGTAGCCACGGCCCCTCTTCACCCCCCACACTCTCTACATTTCAGTCTCAAGAAGGGTCCCAATCTGAAAGATCCAGAGATGCTGCCTGGCTGGGTGAGTTACCCCTGGAACTTGTGTACATCACTTAGCACGGTTATTAAAGAGCACGTTTTAAAAATGAACGACAAAAGAGACGGCAGATACTGGAATCTGTGACAACAAAACAAGAACAAAGTTGGTCAAGCAGCAGCCGTGAAGGCAAAAGAGGTAAGTCAATGTTGAGTGTGAGACTGGATCTGGACTGAGAGAGGGAGAGGAGAGATTGGTGGGATGAAGCAGCGTTGGGGGTGTGGGCTCAAGGCTGGTAGGAGACAGGTGGTCTGAAGAAGGGTCTCGACTCAAGAAGGGTCATCCCACCCATTCCTTCTCTCCAGAGATGCCGCCTGTCCCGCTGAGTTTTTTTGCGTCTATCCGGTGGAGCAGATAAGGTGGAAATGATGGGCAGAAGGAATCGAGTGAGGGAGGATGGGGTGGGGGTACCTTTGTGTGTGTGTGAAAGGGCTGCTTAGGTCCCTGGATGGTGGTGAGGGACATGGGTTGCACCTCCTATGGTTGCAGGGGGTATAGGAAAGGTGGGATCACCAAACCAGGGAGATATGAAGAGTTTTAGGGTGGACTAGACCAAGTGGACCCGTTGGGCCTAAATCTCTCCTGCATTGGTGCAGCACCCCTCCCCATCCCACTCCCCCACCCCTTCACCCACTCCCACCCTCCCCCTCCTTCCCTAGGAGATAGATTTAAACTTTAAAATGTGCACAACTTTAAAAATATAACACCGATTTCAATGAAACTTCTTCCATTAGCACCAAAGGGACGACGGTGAGTAAGGTGGGCCTAAAATTGTCGCGCTATCATGTACCGTTTTGGCTGTAGTTCAGGGACAAACAAACAAACAAACAAACAAACAAACAAACAAACGAGAGTTTTAGTATATAGAATGTGGACCAGATGTTTCCAATAGTGGGAGAGTCTAGGACCAGAGGGCACAGTCTCAAAGTACCTTTTAGAATGGAGATGAGGGGAAATCTCTTTAGCCAGAAGGTGGTGAATGTGTGGCATTCGCTGCCACAGACGGCGGTGGAGGCTAAGTCATTAGTTATTTTTAAAACAGAGATTTGTTCGGTTCTTGACTAGTAAGGGTGTGAAAGGTGAAGAGGTGAGAAGTCAGGAGAATGGGGTTGAGAGGGAAAGATAGATCAGCCATAATCGAATGGCAGATCATTCTCGATGGGCCGAATGGCCTAATTCTGCTCCTATGTCCGATGAACATATGAAACAATGGAAAATAGGTGCAGGAGGAGGCCATTTGGCACTTCGAGCCAGCACCGCCATTCATTGTGATCACAATAGACAATAGACAATAGGTGCAGGAGTAGGCCATTCAGCCCTTCGAGCCAGCACCGCCATTCATTGTGATCACGGCAGATCATCCACAATGTGGCTGGAGGAATTCAGGTGATCAGGTGGCATCTATGGAGGGAATAACTCGCCAGGTCAGGCAGCATCTCCAGACAACATACATAGGTGACACTTTTGAGTCGAGACCCTTCTTCATGCTGCCTGACCTGCTGAGTTACTTGTTCTTCAGTCTGAAGAAGGGTCTCGACTGGAGCAACTAGGCTTGTATACACTGGAATTTAGAATGGTGAGGGGATCTTATTGAAACATATAAGATTATTAAGTGGTTGGACACGTTAGAGGCAGGAAACATGTTCCCAATGTTGGGGGAGTCCAGAACCAGGGGCCACACACAGTTTAAGAATAAGGGGTAGGCCATTTAGAACGGAGATGAGAAAAAACTTTTTCAGTCAGAGAGTTGTAAATCTGGAATTCACTGCCTCAGAAGGCAGTGGAGGCCAATTCTCTGAATGCATTCAAGAGAGAGCTAGATAGAGCTCTTAAGGATAGCGGAGTCGGGGGGGTATGGGGAGAAGGCAGGAACAGGGTACTGATTGAGAATGATCAGCCATGATCACATTAAATGGCGGTGCTGGCTCGAAGGGCCGAATGACCTCCTCCTGCACCTGTTGTCTATTGACCCGAAACGTCACCCATTCCTTCTCTCCCGAGACGCTGCCTGACCCCCGCTGAGTTACTCCAGCATTTTGTGTCTGTCTACCTGCTGAGTGACTTAGAAACATAGAAACATAGAAAATAGGTGCAGGAGTAGGCCATTCGGCCCTTTGAGCCTGCACCGCCATTCAATATGATCATGGCTGATCATCCAATTCAGTATTCCGTTCCTGCCTTCTCTCCATACCCCCTGATCCCATTAACCACAAGGGCCACATCTAACTCCCTCTTAAATATAGCCAATGAACTGGCCTCAACTACCCTCCGTGGCAGAGAATTCCACAGCTTCACCACTCTGTGTGAAGAAAAACTTTCGCATCTCGGTCCTAAAAGACTTCCCCCTTATCCTTAAACTGTGACCCCTTGTTCTGGACTTCCCCAACATCGGGAACAATCTTCCCGCACCCAGCCCCTTAAGAATTTTGTAAGTTTCTATAAGATCCCCCCTCAATCTTCTAAATTCCAGCGAGTACAAGCCGAGTCTATCCAGTCTTTCTTCATATGAAAGTCCTGCCATCCCAGGGATCAATCTGGTGAACCTTCTCTCGTGTGGGAATACAATACAATATATCTTTATTGTCATTGTACAGGGGAACAACGAGATTGGGAATGCGCCTCCCCTACGATGCAATAATTTAATTAGTTTAAACAACATCAACCCAACGAAACAAATTGTGACAGTTTTAAGACAGAATAAAGTGCAAGTAGAATAAGAAGATAACTGCAGATGCTGGTACAAATCGAAGGTATTTATTCACAAAATGCTGGAGTAACTCAGCAGGTCAGGCAGCATCTCGGGAGAGAAGGAATGGGTGACGTTTCGGGTCGAGACCCTTCTTCAGACTGATGTCAGGGGGGCGGGACAAAGGAAGGATGTAGGTGGAGACAGGAAGATAGAGGGAGATCTGGGAAGGAGGAGGGGGAAGAGAGGGACAGAGGAACTATCTAAAGTTGGAGAAGTCAATGTTCATACCACTGGGCTGCAAGCTGCCCAGGTGAAATATGAGGTGCTGTTCCTCCAATTTGCGGTGGGCCTCACTATGGCACTGGAGGAGGCCCATGACAGAAAGGACAGACTGGGAATGGGAGGGGGAGTTGAAGTGCTCGGCCACCGGGAGATCAGTTTGGTCAATGCGGACCGAGCGCAGGTGCTGAGCGAAGCGATCGCCGAGCCTGCGCTTGGTTTCGCCGATGTAAATAAGTTGACATCAGGAGCAGCGGATGCAATAGATGAGGTTGGAGGAGGTGCAGGTGAACCTTTGTCTCACCTGGAAAGACTGTTTGGGTCCTTGGATGGAGTTGAGGGGGGGAGGTAAAGGGACAGGTGTTGCATCTCGTGCGGTTGCAGGGGAAAGTGCCCGGGGTTGGGGGTGGTTTGGGTAGGAAGGGACGAGTGGACCAGGGAGTTACCAGTCTGAAGAAGGGTCTCGACCCGAAACCTCTCCCATTCCTTCTCTCCCGAGATGCTGCCTGACCTGCTGAGTTACTCCAGCATTTTGTGAATAAATACCTTCGATTTGTACCAGCATCTGCAGTTATCTTCTTATACTACCTTTAGTTACAAGTAGATCTGTGCCGGATGGGGAACTGCAGATGCTGGGGGTTTAAACCAAAGAGGGACACAAAAGAGCCGGAGTCACTCAGCCGGACAGGCAGCATCTCTGGAGAGAAGGAATGGGTGACATTTCCAGCATGTTTCCATTGTGTGTGTTGGGTGTGTGTGTGTTGGGCGCGTGTGTGTTGGGCGTGTGTGTGTTGGGCGTGTGTGTGTTGGGCGTGTGTGTGTTGGGCGTGTGTGTGTTGGGCGTGTGTGTGTTGGGCGTGTGTGTGTTGGGCGTGTGTGTGTTGGGCGTGTGTGTGTTGGGTGTGTGTGTTGGGCGTTTGTGTGTTGGGTGTGTGTGTTGGGGGTGTGTGTGTTGGGCGTGTGTGTGTGTTGGGCGTGTGTGTGTCGGGTGGGTGTGTGTGTGTGTTGGGCGTGTGTGTGTGTTGGGTGTGTGTTGGGCGTGTGTGTGTGTGTTGGGTGTGTGTGTGTTGGGCATGTGTGTTGGGCGTGTGTGTGTTGGGCGTGTGTGTGTGTTGGGTGTGTGTGTGTGTTGGGTGTGTGTGTTGGGTGTGTGTGTGTTGGGTGTGTGTGTTGGGCGTGTGTGTGTTGGGCGTGTGTGTTGGGTGTGTGTGTGTTTTGGATGTGTGTGTGTGTGGGTGTGTGTTGGGTGTGTGTGTGTGTGTGTTGGGCGTGTGTGTGTTGGGCATGTGTGTTGGGTGTGTGTGTGTGTTGGGCGTGTGTGTGTGTGTTGGGTGTGTGTGTGTTGGGCATGTGTGTTGGGTGTGTGTGTGTGTTGGGCGTGTGTGTGTGTGTGTGTGTTGGGCATGTGGACGCGGAAGTGCTTGGCGAGGCAGGTTAGCAACAGTAGGGCTTGTTGGCGGTCACCATTGGCCGGTTGGAGCAGTTTGGGGCGGGTGAATTGGCGTGGTTTCCTGGGTTCCAAAGTGCCTACGGCGGTTTAACCATCGCACCAGACAAGGAGGCAATCCCAGCAGAGGTGAGGAAGTAAAGCAAGAAGGAGGAACAAACAAAAAAAGACACAAACACACACTCACACCTGAAGGATGAAAAGTCCAGAGGGAAGTTTTTTGGGGGGAAGGTCAGGTCTTGCTTCCTTGGTTGAGGAATGAATGAATGAATGAATGAATTAGCTAGACTGTGCATCTGGTTGATTCAACGACTGGAGAGGGTTCACATTCAACTCTGAGGAAGGGTGTTTTGGAAATCCATACCAATTTTCTCGACATTAAAATGTCAAATGATTGGGACTCCACCCGGAAGAGGGAAGGAGGGACAAAGTGTAGTCCAGAGTGGGGAGGGAGGGAGGGAGGGGGGGTGTAGAAGGGGGGGGGGGCTGTGTTAAGTTAGCAGATGGCTTATGTTGTGATTTAAAAGTTTGGGGGGAAGAAAAGGTTTTTAACAACCGCTCGTGCGCTAACTGTTTCAACCAGCACCACCGGCAAGCGAATTCTAAAGCGCCCACTAACTATCGCCAGAGCAACACATCGAGATAAATAACAGTTACATCGGACAGCCAGCCCCCTTGTTGAGAAGTAACCTGGATTGTGAGTGAGACGAGCTGTTTTCTGTATCAAGCTGTACCTGTTCGATCAGCCCTCTGTAGAGTCCCTCCAATGTGAGTCTTTGAAAAGTTGCAGCATTTTAGTTTGGGGGGGGGGGGAAAAATAAGCATCTCTCTGAATAACATATTGTTTTCTGTTGGCAGGTCATTTCATTTTTTTCCCCCTTCAAAGCAGGCCATTAAAACTGTGTAAATCAGTTCAAAGTAAACAGTGAACACAGCATATGTAGGAAAGAATCCTGGTTGAAATCGAAGGTTTGAGTATAGGAGCAAAGAAAGAGGTCCCTCTGCATATTATTCACAAAATGCTGGAGTAACTCAGCGGGTCAGGCAGCATCTCGGGAGAGAAGGAATGGGTGACGTTTCGGGTCGAGACCCTTCTTCAGACCCTTCTGCAGTTGTACAGGGCCCTAGTGCGACCGCACCTGGAGTACTGTGTGCAGTTGTACAGGGCCCTAGTGAGACCGCACCTGGAGTACTGTGTGCAGTTGTACAGGGCCCTGGTGAGACCGCACCTGGAGTACTGTGTGCAGTTGTACAGGGCCCTAGTGAGACCGCACCTGGAGTACTGTGTGCAGTTGTACAGGGCCCTAGTGAGACCGCACCTGGAGTACTGTGTGCAGTTGTACAGGGCCCTAGTGAGACCGCACCTGGAGTACTGTGTGCAGTTTTGGTCTCCAAATTTGAGGAAGGACGTTCTTGCTATTGAGGGCGTGCAGCGTAGGTTTACTAGGTTAGTTCCCGGGATGGCGGGACTGTCGTATGTTGAAAGAGTGGAGCGGCTGGGCTTGTATACACTGGAATTTAGAAGGATGAGGGGAGGTCTTATCGAAGCGTATAAGATTATTAAGGGGTTGGACACGTTAGAGGCAGGAAACATGTTCCCAATGTTGGGGGAGTCCAGGACCAGGGGCCACACAGTTTAAGAATAAGGGGCAGGCCATTTAGAACTGAGATGAGGAAAAACTTTTTCAGTCAGAGAGTTGTGAATCTGTGGAATTCTCCGCCTCAGAAGGCAGTGGAGGCCAATTCTCTGAATGCATTCAAGAGAGAGCTAGATAGAGCTCTTAAGGATAGCGGAGTAGGGGGTATGGGGAGAAGGCAGGAACGGGGTACTGATCGAGAATGATCAGCCATGATCACATTGAATGGCAGTGCGTACAGGCTCGAAGGGCCGAATGGCCTCCTCCTGCACCTATTGTCTATTGTCTGTAGACACAGAGTGCTGGAGTAACTCAGCGGGACAGGCAGCATCTCTGGAGAGAAGGAATGGAAAGTAATAATAGGTTCCATACAGACAGGGGCAAGTGAAATTGGAATTGGCGACTGAGGTGCTGGAAGGGAAATTGAGCAAACCTTTTGATTCTGCGTTTGCAGAAATAGACAGAAACTCTTTGAAGGTGCTGTAGTGCAACAGGTCAGAAATAAGAAGCTCACAGAAATAATCAGTAGTGGGGTAAAAAATGTCACCGAAAAATTAATGGGATTAGTTTGGTTTAGTTCAGAGATACAGCATTGAAACAGGCCCTTCGGCCCACATTGACCACCAGTCAAAAGTCAAAGAGTGTTTTATTGTCAGATGTCCCAGATAGAACAATGAAATTCTTACTTGCTGCAGAATATGTAAACATTCACCTGTTCGCGCTAGTTCTATGTTATTCCCACTTTCCCATCTTCTCTCGACAAACGAGGGGCAATTAACCTAACAAACCCTCGCGTCCTTGGATGTGGGACGAAACTGGAGCACCCAGAGGAAACACGTGAGGTCGGTCACAGGGGGGACGTGCAAACTCGACACAGGCAGCTCCCGAGGTCAGATTATTATCTGAATGGTGGCCGGTTAGGAAAAGGGGAGATGCAACGAGACCTGGGTGTCGTGGTACACCAGTCATTGAAAGTAGGCATGCAGGTGCAGCAGGAAGTGGTATGGTATGTTGGCATTCATAGCGAGGGGATTTGAGTATAGGAGCAGGGAGGTTCTGCTGCAGTTGTACAGGGCATTGGTGAGACCACACCTGGAGTATTGCGTACAGTTTTGGTCTCCTAATCTGAGGAAAGACATTCTTGCCATAGAGGGAGTACAGAGAAGGTTCACCAGATTGATCCCTGGATGGCAGGACTTTCATATGAAGAAAGACTGGATAGACTCGGCTTGTACTCGCTGGAATTCAGAAGATTGAGGGGGGATCTTATAGAAACGTACAGAATTCTTAAGGGGTTGGACAGGCTAGATGCAGGAAGATTGTTCCCGATGTTGGGGAAGTCCAGAACAAGGGGTCACACAGTTTAAGGATAAGGGGGAAGTCTTTTAGGACCGAGATGAGAACGTTTTTTTTCACACAGAGAGTGGTGAATCTGTGGAATTCTCTGCCACAGAAGGTAGTTGAGGCCAGTTCATTGGCTATATTTAAGAGGGAGTTAGATGTGGCCCTTGTGGCTAAAGGGATCAGGGGGTATGGAGAGAAGGCAGGTACGGGATACTGAGTTGGATGATCAGCCATGATCATATTGAATGGCGGTGCGTACAGGCTCGAAGGGCCGAATGGCCTCCTCCTGCACCTATTTTCTATGTCTCGATATCAGGATTGAACCCCGGGTCTCCGGCGCTGTGAGACAGCAGCTCTACCCGCTGCAACCACTGTGCCGCCCAGGGTGGGATTAAAACCAAGACCTGACAACCTGCTGCACGAGGTTTTGGAGATATCCTTTCGTAACTTTATACGTCTCCATAAGATCCCCTCTCATCCTTCTAAAGGGCGTGCAGCGTAGGTTCACTAGGTTAATTCCCGGAATGGCGGGACTGTCGTATGTTGAAAGGCTGGAGCGATTGGGCTTGTATACACTGGAATTTAGAAGGATGAGGGGGGATCTTATTGAAACATATAAGATAATTAGGGGATTGGACACATTAGAGGCAGGAAACATGTTCCCAATGTTGGGGGAGTCCCAGAACAAGGGGCCACAGTTTAAGAATAAGGGGGTAGGCCATTTAGAACGGAGATGAGGAAGAACTTTTTCAGTCAGAGAGTGGTGAAGGTGTGGAATTCTCTGCCTCAGAAGGCAGTGGAGGCCAGTTCGTTGGATGCTTTCAAGAGAGAGCTGGATAGAGCTCTTAAGGATAGCGGAGTCAGGGGGTATGGGGAGAAGGCAGGAACGGGGTACTGATTGAGAGTGATCAGCCATGATCGCATTGAATGGCGGTGCTGGCTCGAAGGGCCGAATGGCCTCCTCCTGCACCTATTGCCTATTGAATACAAGCCCAGTCTTTCCTCGTATGACAGTCCCCCCGCCTTCCCGGGGATTAACCCGGTGAATGTGCCTCAATAGCAAGTTACGTGGTAGTAGGTTTTGCTAAGACTCTCCTGTTCTTCCTCCCCCCCCTCCCCCCCCCCTCCCCTGCAGCGTGGTTCTCTTTCGGCTGCCCCCCCCCATGGCCGACGCAAGGTATGAACCGGCGACAGTCCAGCCGGGCCGCGGGATGAAGACTCGGCCGGCCATCCTGCGGAACCCGTCCAGGGCAGCGGTGGTGGCTGACGCCAAGCAGGTACCATCACTGGGTCAGGGTGGAGCTCCACGTGGTAGGGGGGGGCTGGGGCAAGGTTTCCCCACCCCCCCCCCCCCCCCGGTCGCCAGACTCTGGGGCAATCTTCTTGCAACATAAAGAGAGGAATTAGACAATAGACAATAGGTGCAGGAGGAGGCCATTCAGCCCTTCGAGACTGTACGCACCGCCATTCAATGCGATCATGGCTGATCATTCTCAATCAGTACCCCGTTCCTGCCTTCTCCCCATACCCCCTCACTCCGCTATCCTTAAGAGCTCTATCCAGCTCTCTCTTGAAAGCATCCAACGAACTGGCCTCCACTGCCTTCTGAGGCAGAGAATTCCACACTTTCACCACTCTCTGACTGAAAAAGTTCTTCCTCATCTCCGTTCTAAATGGCCTACCCCTTATTCTTAAACTGTGGCCCCTTGTTCTGGATTCCCCCAACATTGGGAACATGTTTCCTGCCTCTAACGTGTCCAACCCCTTAATAATCTTATACGTTTCAATAAGATCCCCCTCTCATCCTTCTAAATTCCAGTGTATACAAGCCCAATCGCTCCAGCCTTTCAACATACGACAGTCCCGCCATTCCGGGAATCAACCTAGTGAACCTACGCTGCACGCCCTCCCGCCCTCCGCGAGTCACGGCACCAGGCGGAACAGGGCTCTGCCCCAGCCGGCTGCCTGCCCCTTTTCCGGGCAGGGTGGTACTAGAGAGGGACCACGCGCTGTCCACAGGCTCCCTGGGGGATTTTCAGGACCGTTGGGCACCGTGGGGAGGGGGGGGCTGTAGAAGTCATCTATATACTAAACCTCCCGATCATTATCTTGTTTGTGACTGAACTTCAGCCAAAACGGCACACGAGAAGCACAACAATTTTAGGCCCACCTTACT
>NC_135986.1:1284358-1360121 GCF_053455715.1 Rhinoraja longicauda
GGAGCACCCGGAGAAAACCCACGCCGGTTCCGGGGAGAACGTACAAGCTCCGCACAGATGCTGCCTGACCCGCTGAGTTACTCCAGCATTTTGTGTCAACCTTCCACCAACTCTCCAGCATCTTCGTGCGACCTAGAATAGAGCAGCTAGATTGGCACCTCATCCTGCCATCCTAACCACTGCAGAGATGGGGAGGGGATGTAGGGGCCGGAAGGGAGGGGGTACAGAGAGGGGGAGAGGTGGCGTAGGGGAGAGGGGAGTGAGATGGGGGAGGGGGGGTGACAGAGGTGGTGTAGGGGAGAGGTGGTGCAGGGGAGGGGGTTACAGAGTGGGGGAGAGGTGGTGCAGGGGAGGGGGTTACAGAGTGGGGGAGAGGTGGTGCAGGGGAGGGGGTTACAGAGTGGGGGAGAGGTGGTGCAGGGGAGGGGGTTACAGAGTGGGGGAGAGGTGGTGCAGGGGAGGGGGTCACGGAGAGGGGAGTGAGATGGGGGAGGGGGGGTGACAGGTGGTGTAGGGGAGAGGTGGTGCAGGGGAGGGGGTTACAGAGTGGGGGAGAGGTGGTGCAGGGGAGGGGGTCACGGAGAGGGGAGTGAGATGGGGAGGGGGTTGACAGAGGGGGAGAGGTGGTGCAGGGAAGGGGGCTACAGGGAGAGGAGTGTGGGGGGGAGGGAGTGACGGAGACTGGGAGAGATGGTGTAGTGGCCAGAGGGGAGGGGGTGACAGAGAGGGGGGAGACAGAGGTGCTATTGGGGAGGGGATCAGAGAGGGGGTCATGGGGAGGGGGGGGTGACAGAGGGGGAGAGGTGGTGTAGGGGAGGGGGTCACAGGAGGGGAGTGTGGGGGGAGGAAGTGACAGACGGGAGAGGTGGTGTAGGGGACAGTGGGGAGGGGGTGACAGAGAGATGGTAGGGGGGGGCCGGGGGGGGCAGGAGGGGTGTAGGGGAGGGGCCAGGGGTGGGGGGTGACAGAGATGGTAGGGAGGGGCCAGGGGGGGGCAGGAGGGGTGTAGGGGCGGGGCCAGGGGTGGGGGTGACAGAGATGGGAGGGGGCGGGGCCCATAAGGGTGTGTTGAGAGGGGAGGGGGTTGTGTAGGGGAGGGCCAGGATGGGGTTGTGGGGGAGGGGAGGGGCCAGAAGGTGGTGGTTGTAGTAGGAGGGGGAGGGGCCACAAGGGGGTTGTGGAGGGAGGGGAGGGGCCGACAAGGGTGTTGTGGAGGGGAGGGGCCAGGAGAGGGGGTTGTGGAGGAGGGGAGGGGCCACAAGGGTGGCGGGGAGGAGGGGAGGGGCCACAAGGGTGTTGTGGAGGGGAGGGGCCAGGAGAGGGGGGTTGTGGAGGAGGGGGAGGGGCCACAAGGGGGTTGTGGAGGGAGGGGAGGGGCCACAAGGGTGTTGTGGAGGGGAGGGGCCAGGAGAGGGGGTTGTGGAGGAGGGGAGGGGCCAGGAGAGGGGGTTGTGGAGGAGGGGAGGGGCCACAAGGGTGTTGTGGAGGGGAGGGGCCAGGAGAGGGGGGTTGTGGAGGAGGGGAGGGGCCACAAGGGGGTTGTGGAGGAGGGGAGGGGCCACAAGGGTGTTGTGGAGGAGGGGAGGGGCCACAAGGGTGTTGTGGAGGAGGGGAGGGGCCACAAGGGTGTTGTGGAGGGGAGGGGCCAGGGAGAGGGGGTTGTGGAGGAGGGGAGGGGCCAGGAGAGGGGGGTTGTGGAGGAGGGGAGGGGCCACAAGGGGGGTTGTGGAGGAGGGGAGGGGCCAGGAGAGGGGGTTGGGGTGAGCGTGCGCATGGCCGCGGGGACGCGCGCGTCGGACGTGATGACATCGGTGAGAGGGCGTTACGTGCAGCCTGACGTAGGGGGCAGCGCGACGGGGCCGAGGGGGGAGAGCGGGAGCCATGATGGTGAGAGAGAGAGAGAGAGAGAGAGTGGGGGGGACCACGGTGGGGAGGGGGAGGGGGAGGGGGGGGGTGGGGGAGAGAGGGCCATGATGGTGAGGGGGGGGTGGGGGAAGAGTGTGTGGGGGGAGGGGGAGAGGGAGGGAGGGAGGGCCATGATGGTGAGGGGGGGTGGTGGGAAGAGTGTGTGTGTGGGGGGAGGGAGGGAGGGAGGGCCATGATGGTGAAGAGAAGAGTGTGTGGGGGGGGGGGGAGAGGGAGGGAGGGCCATGATGGTGAGGGGGGGGTGGGGGAAGAGTGTGTGTGGGGAGGGAGGGAGGGCCATGATGGTGAAGAGAAGAGTGTGTGTGGGGGGGGGGGGGAGAGGGAGGGAGGGCCATGATGGTGAGGGGGGGTGGGGGAAGAGTGTGTGGGGGGGGGAGGGAGGGAGGGCCATGATGGTGAAGAGAAGAGTGTGTGGGGGGGGGGGGGAGAGGGAGGGAGGGCCATGATGGTGAGGGGGGGTGGGGGAAGAGTGTGTGTGGGGAGGGAGGGAGGGCCATGATGGTGAAGAGAAGAGTGTGTGGGGGGGGGGGGAGAGGGAGGGAGGGCCATGATGGTGAGGGGGGGTGGGGGAAGAGTGTGTGTGGGGAGGGAGGGAGGGAGGGAGGGCCATGATGGTGAGGGGGGGGTGGGGGAAGAGTGTGTGTGGGGAGGGAGGGAGGGAGGGAGGGCCATGATGGTGAGGGGGGGGTGGGGGAAGAGTGTGTGTGGGGGGGGAGGGAGGGAGGGCCATGATGGTGAAGAGAAGAGTGTGTGGGGGGGGGGGGAGAGGGAGGGAGGGCCATGATGGTGAGGGGGGGTGGGGGAAGAGTGTGTGGGGGGGGGGAGGGAGGGAGGGCCATGATGGTGAAGAGAAGAGTGTGTGGGGGGGGGGGGGAGAGGGAGGGAGGGCCATGATGGTGAGGGGGGGTGGGGGAAGAGTGTGTGGGGGGGAGAGGGAGGGAGGGCCATGATGGTGAGGGGGGGTGGGGGAAGAGTGTGTGTGGGGGGGGAGGGAGGGAGGGCCATGATGGTGAAGAGAAGAGTGTGTGGGGGGGGGGGGGAGAGGGAGGGAGGGCCATGATGGTGAGGGGGGGTGGGGGAAGAGTGTGTGGGGGGGGGAGGGAGGGAGGGCCATGATGGTGAAGAGAAGAGTGTGTGGGGGGGGGGGGGGAGAGGGAGGGAGGGCCATGATGGTGAGGGGGGGTGGGGGAAGAGTGTGTGGGGGGGAGAGGGAGGGAGGGCCATGATGGTGAGGGGGGGTGGGGGAAGAGTGTGTGTGGGGGGGGGGGGAGAGGGAGGGAGGGCCATGATGGTGAGGGGGGGGTGGGGGAAGAGTGTGTGGGGGGGGGGAGAGGGAGGGAGGGAGGGAGGGCCATGAGGGTGAGGGGTGTGTGGGGGGGGGGGAGAGGGAGGGAGGGAGGGCCATGATGGTGAGGGGGGGTGGGGGAAGAGTGTGTGGGGGGGGAGGGAGGGAGGGCCATGATGGTGAGGGGGGGGGGTGGGGGAAGAGTGTGTCGGGGGGGGGAGAGGGAGGGAGGGAGGGCCATGATGGTGAGGGGGGGGTGGGGGAAGAGTGTGTGGGGGGGGGGAGAGGGAGGGAGGGAGGGCCATGATGGTGAGGGGGTGTGGGGGAAGAATGTGTGGGGGGGGGAGAGGGAGGGAGGGCCATGATGGTGAGGGGGGGTGGGGGAAGAGTGTGGGGGGCCACGGTGGGGGTGGGGTGAGAGGGACCATGGTGGTGTGGGAGGGAGGGAGGGCCATGATGGTGAGGGGGTGGAGAGTGTGGGGGGGGGGGGGGCTAGAGAGAGAGAGAGTGGGACCATGGCGGGAAGAGAAGAGTGTGTGGGGGGGGGGTGGGGGAGGGCCATGGTGGTGAGGGGGGGGAGAGAGAGTGTGGGGGGTGGGGGTGAGGGGGAGAATGTGTGGGGCCATGTTGGTGAGCGGGGGGGGGAGTGTGTGGGATGGGGGCGGAGAGAGAGTGGGACCATGGTGGTGAACGGGGGGGAGAGTGTTGGGGGGGAGGAAGAGTGTGTGGGGGGGGTGAGGGGAGAGTGTGGAGGACCATGGTGGTGTGGGGGAGAGAGAGGGAGGGAAGGCCATGATGGTGAGCGTGTGGGGGGTGGGGGCGAGAGAGAGTGGGACCGTGGTTGTGGGGGGGGGGGGGAGTAGAGAGTGTGTGGGTTGGGGGAGAGTGGGACCGTGGGGGGGTGGGGAGAGGGAGGGCCATGATGGTGAGGGGGGTGGGGGGGAAGAGAATGTGGGGGGTGGGGGAGAGTAGGGGAGGGTGGGAGTGTGGGGGGGGGGGGGGAGAGTGGGAGGGGAGAGGGAGTGAGGGGAGAGTGTGAGAGCCATGATGGTGAGCGAGTGTGGGGGGGAGGGAGAGAAGATGGGGAGGGTAAATGGAAGGGAGTGCCGGGGTCATGCGGTGATGGGGGTGGAGGGGTTGTGAGAGGGGGGGTGGGGAGAGAGAAGGGGGTAGAGAATGTGGGCCATGATGGTGAAGGGAGGGGGAGTGTGGGGGGGGGGGGGGAAGAGTGGGCCATGATGGAGAGTGTGGGGGGGGAGAAGAGAGAGTGTGTGGGGGGGGGGGGGGGGGGTGTGGGAGCGAGAGAGAGAGCGGGGCCACGGTGGTCAGAGAGATTATGTGGGGAGAAAGGCGTGCGGGGGTTGGGGGAGAGAAAGAAGGGGGGTGAGTGGGGGGAGAGGGGGGAAGAGAGGGCCATGATGGTGAGGGGGTGGGGGAGAGAGGACGGGGTGTGAGAGGGGTGGGCGGGCGGGGAGTGAGAGTGGGGCCATCACGGTGAGTGGGGGGAGAGTGCGGAAGAGAGTGTGGTGGGGCCATGATGGTGAGGGGGGGTGAGAGGGAAGGGGGGGTGAGTGGGGGGGGGGGGGAGAGCGAGAAGGGGGAGTGTGGGGGGGGGGCCATGATGGTGAGAGGGGAGAGTAGTTGGGGGGTTGGGGTTTGCTGGGGGAGGGAGGGTGGGTGTTGCAATGGGGGGAAGTGTGAATGAGGGAGTTGGGTTTGCAGGGGGGGGGGGTAGGGAAACAGAGGGAGGGGCGAAGGTGGGTGGATAGCGAGGGGAGCATAGGGGTGAGGAAAGGTGAAGATAAGGTGGTTTGGGGGCACTGAGGAGGGGGGAGAGGAGTAGAGGGGGGGGAGCAGGCGGGAGGGAGAAGGGGAGCGGGTTGGGAGGGTGCGAGGGGGAGGAGCCAGGTGGGGGAGGGAGTGACTGGGAGGTGGGGTGCAGGGGGTGAGGTGAGATGGGGAATTGGGGTGATCGACCTGCCTGAGGGTGGGGGGGTGGGGAGACGAGTGTGGTTGCTTTTGGTGAGGATGGGGGGGGGAGGGAGTGACTGGGAGGTGGGGTGCAGGGGGTGAGGTGAGATGGGGAATTGGGGTGATCGACCTGCCTGAGGGTGGGGGGGTGGGAGACGAGTGTGGCTGCTTTTGGTGAGGATGGGGGGGGGGTCACATTAATTAAGAGGTTAATTAATAACCTCTCTCAATCTGTCCCCCCCTCCTCTCTCAATCTGCCCCCCCTCCTCTCTCAATCTGCCCCCCCCTCCTCTCTCAATCAGCCCCTCCTCCTCTCTCAATCCTCCCCCTTCCTCTCTCAATCTGCCCCCTCCTCTCTCAATCTGCCCCTCCTCCTCTCTCAATCCTCCCTTCCTCTCTCAATCTGCCCCCCCTCCTCTCACAATCTGCCCCCCCCCCTTCCTCTCTCAATCTGCCCCCCCTTTCCTCTCTCAATCTGCCCCCCCTCCTCTCTCAATCTGCCCCCCCTCCTCTCTCAATCTGCGCTCCCCCCATCTCCCTCAATTTTTCCCTGTCTTCCCACAGTATTCCATGTTCCCCCATTTTCCCATCCAACACACTAGGTGCAATTTGCAAAGGCAAATTGAGCCCGCGCCGACCAGCGATCCCCGCGCACTAACACTATCCTACACACACTAGGGACATTTTACATTTATTCCAAGCCAATTAACCTTACAAACCCGCACGTCTCAGGGAGTGCGGGGGGAAACCGGAGCACCCGGAGAAAACCCACGCGGTCATACGGAGAGCGTACAAACTCCACACAGACAGCACCCGAGGTCAGGATGGAACCCGGGTCTCCGGCGCTGTGAGGCAGCAGCTCTACCCGCTGCTCCAAGGCATTTTAATTTCGCTGGAATTCGAGCTATTAATTTAAAACTTTAGGATTTGGTGATTCCCCTCTCTTGGTTTGAATTATTTTTTTAATACTGGAACTGCAGATGCAGGTTTATACCATAGACACAAAGTGCCGGAGTATCTGAGCGGGACAGTCAGCATCTCTGGGGGGCGTCAGGGGAGGTGGCAATAAACGGCTATTGACTATTGACTATTGAATGTCCCGCCCGCTCCCCTGACATCAGTCTGAAGAAGGGTCTCGACCCGAAACGTCACCCGTTCTCTCTCTCCAGAGATGCTGCCTGACCTGCTGAGTTACTCCAGCACTTTGTGTCCACCTCTCCCTGTAGTTCAGACCCTCGACAATAGGTGCAGGAGGAGGCCATTCGGCCCTTCGAGCCAGCACCGCCATTCAATGTGATCATGGCTGATCATTCTCAATCAGTACCCCGTTCCTGCCTTCTCCCCATACCCCCTGACTCCGCTATCCTTAAGAGCTCTATCTAGCTCTCCCTTGAATGCATTCAGAGAATTGGCCTCCACTGCCTTCTGAGGCAGAGAATTCCACAGATTCACAACTCTCTGACTGAAAAAGTTTTTCCTCATCTCAGTTCTAAATGGCCTACCCCTTATTCTTAAACTGTGGCCCCTGGTTCTGGACTCCCCCAACATTGGGAACATGTTTCCTGCCTCTAACGTGTCGAACCCCTTAATAATCATACGTTTCGATAAGATCTCCTCTCATCCTTCTAAATTCCAGTGTATACAAGCCTAGTCACTCCAGTCTTTCAACATATGATAGTCCCGCCATTCCGGGAATTAACCTAGTAAACCTACGCTGCACGTCCTCAATGGCAAGATTATCCTTCCTCAAATTCGGAGACCAAAACTGCACACAGTACTCCAGATGCGGTCTCACTAGGGCCCTGTACAACTGCAGAAGGACCTCTTTGCTCCTATACTCAACTCCTCTTGTTATGAAGGCCAACATTCCATTGGCTTTCTTCACTGCCTGCTGTACCTGCATGCTTCCTTTCAGTGACTGATGCACTAGGACACCCAGATCTCATTGTACGTCCCCTGTTCCTAACTTGACACCATTCAGATAATACTCTGCCTTCCTATTCTTACCACCAAAGTGGATAACCTCACACTTATCCACATTAAACTGCATCTGCCATGCATCCGCCCACTCACACAACCTGTCCAAGTCACCCTGCAACCTCATAGCATCTTCCTCACAGTTCACACTGCCACCCAGCTTTGTATCGTCTGCAAATTTGCTAATGTTACTTTTAATCCCTTCATCCAAGTCGTTAATGTATATTGTAAATAGCTGGGGTCCCAGCACCGAGCCTTGCGGTACCCCACTAGTCACTGCCTGCCATTCTGAAAGGGACCCATTTATCGCCACTCTTTGCTTTCTGTCTGTCAACCAGTTTTCTATCCATGTCAGTACCCTACCCCCAATACCATGTGCTCGAGTCCTGGCAGCACCCTCCCAGACCTTCTCTCGCCCCTGGGTTGTTAGCGTGCACTTACCGCCTGTGTTTTCTGGCCTGCAGGTGCGTCGGAAGTGTGGGAGATAGCTGCCCGAGGAAGGCCGTGCAGAGGGAGGGAAGGACGAGAGGATGGAGTTTGCGGGGAGAGGAGCGAGGCCGCTGCCGGGCCAGGCATGGCCGGCGCAGCAGCGGGGGCCGGGGGTCTGGCGTCCGGCGTCCGTGAAGCCACGGGGAGAGGGGGCCCGGCCGCTGCCTAACCACGCCGCCTGGAACAACCTGACCAGGAAGAGGAAGGCGCCGGAGATGGTGGCCGGGGACTGGGGCTCGGTGGGAGGCAGCGGCTCCCGGGGCCGGAACGCCGGCACGTGGCCCGAGGAGAGCTGCGGTTTTGCCGGGCCGGCGGCGGGGAGCCGAGGCGCGGCACCTTGTGCCGGGGCCTGCCCGGTCCTGCCGAGGCGGCGGCGCCTCCACAACAGGCGCCGGCTGGTGCGGGCACTTCACCAGCTGCTGCACCACCGCATCTCCCCCCTCACCTTCCACCGGCGTCTCTGGGGGCTCGTCGCCGCCGGAGGGAGGAGGAGGAGGAGGGCGTTTCGCCGACATGGCACACCGCGGGGCGAGGCGCTGACGGGCGGAGGGAGCGCCCCGTCGCTGCGGGGCCGCCGCCAAGCGCTCCCAGAGGCCGGAGAGCTGTTCCGGACTGTGCTGGGGACCGGCGGCCGCGGGGCTCTGCCGGAGAGGGGATCCCGCCCGGCGGAGGGGAGTAGCGCCCCCTGGCCAACGCCCACGGGCAGGGGCACCACCGCCAAGCCGCCCCTCGCCAATTGCCAGCCCTCGCCCGTCGACTACAGGCTGCTGACTCCGGCCGCCGACAGGTTCGGCGTTCCCCCGGCGGTGAAGGAAGGCGCCGGATCCACGGCGCAGGCCGGTCACCGGGGGGCGGCAGCGGCGGCGGAGCGCGGCGAGGCCTCGGGCGCCAGGCTGCTGGGCAGGCTGAACGCCAACCGCGAACACCACCTCTACTCCCGCCTGCTCGCCCGCCAGAAGGATGCCCTGCAGCTGTGCCAGGCCGATGCCAGCGGTGACACCCGAGGCCTGGAGCAGCCCAAGGGCGGCTCGCTGAACCGCCCCAAGCCGGCAGAAGCAGGGAGCAGCAACCAGGAGCCCGGCTCTGGCGGGAGAGGTAAGAGAGTGTTTAGATTTTTTAGAGATACAGCACGGAAACAGGCCCTTCGGCCCACCGGGTCCGCACCGCCCAGCGATCCCCGCACACTAACACTATCCTACACCCACTAGGGATAATTTTTACATTTGCCCAGCCAATTAACCTACATACCTGCACGTCTTTGGAGCGTGGGAAGAAACCGAAGATCTCGGAGAAAACCCACGCAGGTCACGGGGAGAACGTACAAACTCCGTACAGACGGCGCCCGTAGACAGGATCGAACCTGAGTCTCCGGCGCTGCATTCGCTGTAAGGCAGCAACTCTACCGCTGCGCCACTGTGACCGCCCTTCGGCCCACCGAGTCCACGCCAACCATCCATCGCCCACTCACACACTAGTTCCATGTTATTCCATGTTCCCCAACACTCTGGGGACAATCAACATAGAGCCAGTGGTGTATTCAAGAGAGAGTTAGATTTAGCTCTTAGGGCTAACGGAATCAAGGGATATGGGGAGAAAGCAGGAACGGGGTACAGATTGTGGATGATCGGGCGGCACGGTAGCGCAGCGGTAGAGTTGCTGCTTTACAGCGAATGCAGCGCCAGAGACTCAGGTTCGATCCTGACTACGGGTGCTGCACTGTAAGGAGTTTGTACGTTCTCCCCGTGACCTGCGTGGGTTTTCTCCGAGATCTTCGGTTTCCTCCCACACTCCAAAGACGTACAGGTATGTAGGTTAATTGGCTGGGTAAATGTAAAAATTGTCCCTAGTGGGTGTAGGATAGTGTTAATGTACGGGGATCGCTGGGCGGCACGGACTTGGTGGGCCGAAAAGGCCTGTTTCCGGCTGTATATATATGATATGATATGATATGATCAGCCATGATCATATTGAATGGCGGTGCTGCCTCGATGGGCCGAATGGCCTACGCCTGCACCTATTGTCTATGCTTCTAAGAGTTTAGTTTATTGTCATCTGTATAGGGAAAAGCTTTTTTATTGCATGGTGTGCAACTGCAGAAGGAACTGCAGATGCTGGTTTAAACCGAAGGTAGATGCAAAATGCTGGAGTAACTCAGCGGGTCAGGCAGCATCTCATGGAGAGAAGGAATGGGTGACCAGCTCACAAGTTGACCAGTTCGTGAGTAGAATTAGGCCGTTTGGCCCATCGAGTCCACTCCGCCATTCAATCAATCCTAATCCCATTTTCCGGCCTTCTCCCCACAACCCTTGACGCCCGTTCTAATCGAGAACTTGTCTATCTCTGCCATAAAAATATCCACTGACTTGTGGCCTCCACAGCCGTCTGTGGCAATGAGTTCCACAGGTTCACCGCCCTTCAGCTCAAGAAATTCCTCCTCCTCTCCTTTCTAAAAGCACGTCCTTTAATTCTGAGGCTGTGCCCTCTGGTCCTAGACTCTCCCACCAGTGGAAACATCCTCTCCACATCCACTCTACCCAGGCCGCTCACTGTTCTGTACGTTTTAATGAGGACCGTCTCATCCCTAATCGGCGTGGACATGAAGGGTCGGATTAAGTTAGTGCGGGGCTTTAAATGTAAAAAATACACATAAATATTAAAACATAAATTATTTACTTGCACAGTAAACTAATTCAATTTTTTTTCTTTTGCTATATAGCCAGATAATCCGACAAATATATATCTGACACTTTAGTAATAGTATTACTTACATGTAGGTATCAATTTCAAATGTCAAAAGTAAACAAAACTACAATTTAAAAGTTACATTTTCTAGATTTAGCATGAGCAAACTTCATCGAGTACAGGCCCCAGTGACGACAAACGGCCATCCCTGGGGTCATTGTCGTAAACCTCCTCTGGAGCCTCTCCACAGCCAGCATATCCTTCCCCAGATACGGGGCCCAGATTTGCTCACAGTTAGTCCAAATGCGGCCTCACAGAGCCTCAGCATTACATCTCTCTGAAGGTTCGCTTGGGCAGCTTACACCTTAGTGGTGAAGAAGGATCTCGACTCGACCTGGGATGGCAGGACTTTCATATGAAGAAAGACTGGATAGACTCGGCTTGTACTCGCCGGAATTTAGAAGATTGAGGGGGGATCTTATAGTAACGTACAAAATTCTTAAGGGGCTGGACAGGCTAGATGCAGGAAGATTGTTCCCGATGTTGGGGAAGTCCAGAACAAGGGGTCACAGTTTAAGGATAAGGTGGAAATCTTTTAGGACCGAGATGAGAAAGTTTTTCTTCACACAGAGAGTGGTGAATCTGTGGAATTCTCTGCCACAGAAGGTAGTTGAGGCCAGTTCATTGGCTATATTGAAGAGGGAGTTAGATGTGGCCCTTGTGGCTAAAGGGATCAGGGGGTATGGAGAGAAGGCAGGTACAGGATACTGAGTTGGATGATCAGCCATGATCATATTGAATGGCGGTGCGTACAGGCTCGAAGGGCCGAATGGCCTACTCCTGCACCTATTTTCTATGTTTCTATGAAACGTCACCCATTCCTTCTGTCCAGAGATGCTGCCCGTCCCGCTGAGTTACACCAGCGTTTTGTGCCTCTCTACGGTATGAATATTGACTTCTCTAACTTATCAGGTGGAGAGACTGGTGTGTGTGGACGATCGCTGGTTGGCGTGGACATGAAGGGTGAACAAGGCCGGATTAATCTCGTGCGCATATGTTTAATACGGGCCTTTAAATGTAAAAAATACACATACATATTAAAACATAAATTATTTACTTGCACAGTAAACTAATTCAAATTTTTTTCATTTGCTATATAGCCAGATAATCCGACAAATATATATCTGACACTTTAGTAATAGTATTACTTACATGCAGGTATCAATTTCAAATGTCAAAAGTAAGAAAACTACAATTTAAAAGTTACATTTTCTAAGATTTAGCATGAGCAAATTTGTTGATGATATTGGAAATGTCTATTTATAGACAATAGACAATAGGTGCAGGAGGAGGCCATTTGGCCCTTCGAGCCTGTACGCACCGCCATTCAATGTGATCATGGCTGATCATTCTCAATCAGCACCCCGTTCCTGACTTCTCCCCATGCCCCCTGACTCCGCTATCCTTAAGAGCTCTATCTAGCTCTCTCTTGAATGCATTCAGAGAATTGGCCTCCACTGCCTTCTGAGGCAGAGAATTCCACAGATTCACAACTCTCTGACTGAAAAAGTTTTTCCTCATCTCAGTTCTAAATTGCCTCCCCCTTATTCTTAAACTGTGGTCCCTTGTTCTGGACTCCCCGAACATTGGGAACATGTTTCCTGCCTCTAACGTGTCCAATCCCTTAATAATCTTATATGTTTCAATAAGATCCCCTCTCATCCTTCTAAATTCCAGTGTATACAAGCCTAGCCGCTCCAGTCTTTCAACATACGACAGTCCCGCCATTCCGGGGTTTAACCTAGTGAACCTACGCTGCACGCCCTCAATAGCAAGAATGTCCTTCCTCAAATTTGGAGACCAAAACTGCACACAGTACTCCAGGTGCGGTCTCACTAGGGCCCTGTACAACTGCAGAAGGACCTCCTTGCTCCTATACTCAACTCCTCTTGTTATGAAGGTATTTCACGCAGACGTTCATGTTAAATGCTCGTTTAATGCAGAGTGAGATTGTTCAATCTGTGCAGCACCACATTTTCCAACCAAATTTAGTGAATAGTGTGCAGTTTTGGTCTCCAAATTCCCGGAACAGCAGGAAACATGTTCCCAATGTTAGGGGAGTCCAGAACCAGGGGCCACACAGTTTAAGAATAAGGGGTCAGCCATTTAGAACTGAGATGAGGAAAAACTTTTTCAGTCTGAGAGTTGTGAATCTGTGGAATTCTCTGCCTCAGAAGGCAGTGGAGGCCAATTCTCTGAATGCATTCAAGAGAGAGCTAGATAGAGCTCTTAAGGATAGCGGAGTCAGGGGGTGTGGGGAGAAGGCAGGAACGGGGTACTGATTGAGAATGATCAGCCATGATCACATTGAATGGCGGTGCGTACAGGCTCGAAGGGCCAAACGCTCACCAAATCCACCCAAAACTTCATCCTCAATATTATTGATGGTCTCCCAGTATCCACCTCCCCTCACATCCGGAATCTTGGAATCATCTTTGATCAAACCCTCTCCTTCGACAAACACATCAAACACATCACAAAGACAGCCTTCTTCCACCTCAAAAACATTGCCCGTCTCCGTCCATCCCTCTCCTCCACAGCTGCAGAAACCCTCATCCAAGCCTTCATCACCTCCCGTCTGGACTACTGCAACAGCCTCCTCTATGGCGCACCCTCAAAAATCATCAGTAAACTTCAACACATTCAAAACTCCGCTGCCCGTCTACTCACCCACACCCCGATCCGTGACCATATCACCCCCATCCTTTACAAACTCCACTGGCTCCCCATCCCCCAGAGAATCCAGTACAAAATCCTCCTCATGACCTACAAAGCCCTCCATAACCTGGCCCCATCCTACCTGACCGACATCCTCCACAGGCACACTCCCACCTGCACCCTCCGCTCTGCTGCTGCCAATCTCCTATCCCCCACATCCGGACCAAACTCAGATCCTAGGGGGACAGGGCTTTCTCCATCGCTGCTCCCACCCTATGGAACTCACTACCCCAAACCGTCAGAGACTCCTCCACACTCACCACATTCAAAACATCACTGAAGTCTCACCTGTTCAGTACTGCCTTCAACCACTGAAGGTCACCTCACCTTCTGACTCCTTTCTCAGTTCGTTTACTTATTTATCTATTTATTCACTTCCCTATGTTCTCTAAATCCCTGTAAAGCGTCTTTGAGTATATGAAAAGCGCTATATAAATGTAATGCATTATTATTATTATTATTGTCTAATGTGCAAAACATGGGATGTAATCCGCAAACCCCTTCAGCTCCTTAATTCGAGCTGGTAAGCCACCTCACTTGCCCCTGTGTGAAGATTGTCCACCGTTGCCGTACAGGTCAGGCCGAGGCGGTGGAGGTGAACGGGCACGGGGTGAGTGACCCGGACGATGTTCAGCGGTCGGAGAGTGGCGATGGGAGGCCGCGGCCAGCGCCGGCAGCGGAGGACGGCGCCATCATCATCAGCCACGTGTGCAGCATTGGCGAGCAGATGGCCGAGCAGCTGTTTGGCGGCGAGGAGGACGAGGACGGCGGCGGCAAGCACGGGCTGCCCGGCGGCGCCGGAGACTCGGAGACGGAGGGCACCGCGCCCGAGCAGCCCCGGGCCGGCACCAACCACGTGGCGGTGATGAGCGATGACCACGTCACCTGCATTCATGGTGAGGGAGGGAGCGCTGCACTGTGGGAGGGGGGGGGGGGTGAGGGAGGATCGCACTGTGGGGGGGGGGTGAGGGAGGGAGGGTCGCACTGTGGGGGGGGTGAGGGAGGGAGGGTCACACTGTGGGGGGGGGGGGGTGAGGGAGGGAGGATCGCACTGTGGGGGGGGGGGGGGTGAGGGACGGAGGGCACCGCGCCCGAGCAGCCCCGGGCCGGCACCAACCACGTGGCAGTGATGAGCGACGACCACGTCACCTGCATTCATGGTGAGGGAGGGAGCGCTGCACTGTGGGAGGGGGGGGGGGTGTGAGGGAGGATCGCACTGTGGGGGGGGGGGTGAGGGAGGGAGGGTCGCACTGTGGGGGGGGGGTGTGAGGGAGGATCGCACTGTGGGGGGGGGGGTGAGGGAGGGAGGGTCGCACTGTGGGGGGGGGGTGAGGGAGGGAGGGTCGCACTGTGGGGGGTGGGGGGTGGGGGTGAGGGAGGGAGGGCCGCACTGTGGGAGGGGCGGGGGTGAGGAAGTGCTGCGCTGTGGGAGGGGGGGGGGAGGTGAGGGAGGGTCGCACTGTGGGGGGAGGGGTGAGGGAGCACCATGCTGTGGAGCAAAGAGGACGATACAGAGTTACTCCAGCATTTTGCATCTGTCTCTGGTGTAAACCAGCATCTGTGGTCCCTTCAGACACGGTAAGATGTGTGGGAAAGAAAACTGCAGATGCTGGTATAAACCGAAGGTAGACACAAAATGCTGGGGTAACTCAGCGGGTCAGGCAGCATCACGGGAGAGAAGGAATGGGTGACGTTTCGGGTCAAGACCCTTCTTCAGACTGATGTCAGGGGAGGGGGGGGCGGGACGACTCTGACATCGGTCTGAAGAAGGGTCTCGACCCGAATCGTCACCCATTCCTTCTCTCCAGAGATGCAGCCTGAGCCGCTGAGGCACTGCACCATCTTGTGTCTCACTTGCTGCACGGTGTTCTCTCCCCCCTGGCAGGTCTCCTGGACGAGTACATCCAAGCCTACGGCAGCCTGATCCCGCTGAACACCGACGAGGTCGTCGAAAAGCTGCAGGACGTCTTTGAAGAAGACTTTGCCACTCCCCACAGGTACGTGATCACCTGTAGGCCCCTCCAACCTTTCAGGACGGCCCTTTCGCCTGGCGGGTGGAGCGCTGGAGACCCGGGTTTGATCCTGACTACGGGCGCAGTCTGTACCTTCTCCCCGTGCCCTGCGTGGGTTTTCTCCGGGTGCTCCGGTTTCCTCCCACATCCCAAAGACGTGCAGGTTTGTGGGCTAATCGGCTTCTGTAAATTGTCCCTAGTGTGTGTAGGACATAACTAGTGTACGGGTGATCCATGGTCTCAGTGGATCAAAGTGCCTGTTTCCACGCTGCGTCTCCAAGCTAAATATTTATACACAAAGTGCTGGAGTAACTCAGCAGGTCAGGCAGCATCTCAGGGGGAGAAGGAATGGGTGACGTTTCGGGTCGAGACCCTTCCTCAGGTATAACTAGTTTCGTTTATTCTTGGTACGTGTACCGAGTTACAGCGAAGCTTTATGTTTTGTTGCGTGACAATAGACAATAGGTGCGGGAGTAGGCCATTCGGCCCTTCGAGCCAGCGCCGCATGCTATCCAGCCAGCGGAAAGACAATGCATGATTACAATCAAGGTGAAGGTAGACACAAGGTGCTGGAGTAACTCACCGGGACAGGCGGCACCTCTGGAGAGAAGGAATGGGTGACGTTTCGGGACGAGACCCTTCTTCAGACCCATTCCTTCTCTCCAGAGATGCTGCCTGCCCTGCTGAGTTACTCCAGCACCTTGTGTGTCTATATCTTTTGTGTAACCCAGCATCTGCAGTTCCAGTCGTGCCGTTTCTGCACTGCATCTGTTAACTAAGCTAAATAAAGAGGATGTTGCCAGGATTTAGTAGCAAGGAGGTCCTACTGCGGTTGTACAGGGCCTTGGTGAGACCACACCTGGAGTATTGCGTGCAGTTTTGGTCTCCTAATTTGAGGAAGGACATTCTTGCTATTGAGGGAGTGCAGCGTAGGTTCATCAGGTTAATTCCCGGGATGGCGGGACTGACATATGATGAAAGACTGGGTTGAATGGGCTTGTATTCACTGGAATTTAGAGAGGGGATCTTACAGAAACATATAAAATTGTTAAAGGATTGGACAGGCTAGATGCAGGAAAAAATGTTCCCAATGTTGGGGGAGTCCAGAACCAGGGGGTCACACAGTTTAAGAATAAGGGGTCGGCCATTTAAGACTGAGATGAGGAAAAACTTTTTCACCCAGAGAGTTGTGAATCCGTGGAATTCTCTGCCGCAGAAGCCAGTGGAGGCCAATTCACTGGCGTTTTTCAAGACAGAGTTAGATTTAGCTCTTAGGGCTAACGGAATCAAAGGGTATGGGGGACAAAGCAGGAACGGGGGTACTACTAATTTTGGATGATCAGCCATGATCACATTGAATGGCGGTGCTATAATGTAGATAATATGGTTGATCGACCTGGCTCGAATGGCCTACTCCTGCAGCTATTTTTTGTATGTTTCTGTTTCTAACCTTTGCCTGGCCTCTTGTTTGTTTGTGTGTTTGCGTGCGTGTGTGCGCGTGCGTGCGTGCGTGCGTGCGCAGGAAGACGATGATTCACCACGTGATGCAGTCTTACCACCGGATGGTCGGGAACAGCGCCGTGCGTAACTTCCGTGTGACCTACAAGAGGCACGTGCTCACCATGGATGACCTGTCTACCCTGTACGGCCAGAATTGGCTGAACGACCAGGTTTATATTACTTCTCTTCTCAGACATCTCGTGTTTGTGCAAGAATCTCATTTTCGAGGGTTGGATATTTTCGAGGGTTAATGATAGCGGAGTCGGGGGGGTATGGGGGAGAAGGCAGGAACGGGGCACTGATTGTGGATGATCAGCCACGATCGCGCTGAATGGCGGTGCTGGCTCGAAGGGCCGAACGGCCTACTCCTGCACCTATTGTTTATTGACGAGAATGTAAAAGTAATGCTGAGGCTTTATCTCGTAGTCCCCAGCATGTGTGGGATAGTGTTCGTGTGTGGGGCTCGCTGGTCGGAGAGTATAAGAAAATAACTGCAGATGCTGGTACAAATCGAAGGTATTTATTCACAAGATGCTGGAGTAACTCAGCAGGTCAGGCAGCATCTCGGGAGAGAAGGAATGGGTGACGTTTCGGGTCGAGACTGATGTCAGGGGGGGGGGAGGCTGGTCAGAGAGTGATAGATACAGTGTGGAGACAGGCCCTTCGGCCCAACTCGCCCACACCGGCCAACAATGCCCCTGCTACACTAATCCCACCTGCCTGTGCTTGGTCCATATCCCTCCAAACCTGTCCTATCCATGTACCTGTCTAACTGTTTCTTAAACGATGGGATAGTCCCAGCCTCAACTACCTCCTCCGGCAGCTTGTTCCATACACCCACCACCCTTTGTGTGAAAAGGTTACCCCTCGGATTCCTATTAAATCTTTTCCCCTTTACCTTGAACCTATATCCTCTGGTCCTCGATTCCCCTACCCTGGGCAAAAGACTCGATGGGCCGAAGGGCCTGTTTCCACATCGTATCTCTAAACTAAAAAAAGAACTGTCTGCACATTCTTTGCTTCCGTGAATATCTGTTTTGGAAGCACATTTTAAAAAGAATTGGGCAGGTACCTGGATAGGAAACATTTAGACAGGTATGGGCCAAACATGGACAAATGGAACCAGCTTAGGTGGGGCATGTTGGCTGGCACGGACTCGGTGGGCTGAAGGGCCTGTTTCTGTACTCCGAGTCTGGTCAGGCGAGTTCTGTTGAACGAATTAAAAGGTTCACATTTCAAGTCCGTGCCCTGTCACAGCGGGGAGCAGTTCATCAGGTCAGAAGTGATCGGAGCAGAATTAAGACATTCGGCCCCTCAAGTCTACTCCGCCATTCAATCGTGGCTGATCTAAGTACAAAACTTAGATTCCAGTACAAAATCCTCCTCATGACCTACAAAGCCCTCCATAACCTGGCCCCATCCTACCTGACTGACCTCCTCCACAGACACACTCCCACCTGCACCCTCCGCTCTGGTGCTGCTAACCTCCTGTCCCCCCCCATCCGGACCAAACTCAGATCCTGGGGGGACAGGGCTTTCTCCATCGCTGCTCCCACCCTCTGGAACTCACTACCCCAAACCGTCAGAGACTCCTCCTCACTCACCACATTCAAAACATCACTGAAGTCTCACCTGTTCAACACTGCCTTCAACCACTAACCGTCACCTCACCTTATTTTTCCTTTTCTGTTCGTTTATTTATTTATCTATTTATTTATTTTTTCTATGTTTTAGCAAGCCCTGTAAAGCGTCTTTGAGTTTTTAGAAAAGCGCTATACAAATGTAATGCATTATTATTATTATTATTATTATTATTATTATTATTATTATCTATCTATCTCTCCCTCCTAACCCCGTTCTCCTGCCTCCTCCCCTGACGCCCACTTACGAATCAGGAATCTCTATCTCTGCCGTAAATATATCTGATTTGTCCCTGAAAGAGTTTGATTAGTGGCAGAGTGAGGACAGGAGAAGCTGCCGTCTCTGTCAGCTTGCAGCGCCGGCTGAGAGCCGTGGGAGCTGGGGTTTGGGATGCAACCGTTGTGGATGATGGGCAGAGAGAGGAGGGGAGAGGGTGGTGTTATTCTGCCCGCCGGGGCGGTGTTTGCGTCACGCTGGTGAGGGATGACGTGCTCTTTCTCGTGTTGTACCGCAGGTCATGAACATGTACGGAGACCTGGTTATGGACTCTGTCCCTGACAAAGTAAGTCTGTCTACCCTCTATGGTCTGTACATGTGTGTACGTGGGCGTGTGTGCATGTGTGTTTGAGCATGCTCGTGTGTGTCTGCACGCATGTGTGTGTTTGAGTGTGCGTGTGTGCGCGCGCATGTATATACGTGCATGTGTGTTTGAGCATGCTTGTATGTATGTGCATGTGTGTGTTTGAGTGTGCGCGTGCGTGTGTGTTTGAGCATGCTTGTGTGTGCGCGCATGTGTGTGTATGCGTGTGTGTTTGAGCATGCTTGTATGTATGTGCATGTGTGTTTGAGTGTGTGTATGTGCGTGTGTGTTTGAGCATGCTTGTATGTATGTGTTTGAGTGTGTGTGTGTGTTTGAGCATGCTTGTATGTATGTGCATGTGTGTGTTTGAGTGTGTGTGTGTGTGTTTCAGCATGCTTGTCTGTATGTGCATGTGTGTGTTTGAGTGTGTGTGTGTGTTTGAGCATGCTTGTATGTATGCATGTGTGTGAGTGTGCGCGCATGCGTGTGTGTTTGAGCATGCTTGTGTGCGTGTTTGAGCGTGCTTGTGTGTGTACGCGTGTGTGTTTGGGCGTGCATGTGTGTTTGGGCGTGCGTGTGTGTTTGAGTGTGTGTGTGTGTGCGCATGTGTTTTTGGGCGTGCGTGTGTGTTTGAGTGTGCGAGGGTGCCTGAGTGTGCGAGGATCACCAACAGAGCGGCACGCTGGCACAGCGGGTAGAGCTGCTGCCTCAGAGCACCAGAGACCCGGGATCGATCCTGACCACAGGTGCTGTCAGTACGGAGTTTGCACGTTCTCCCCGTGAACCGCGTGGGTTTTCTCCGGGTGCTCCGGTTTCCTCCCACACTCCAACGATGTACATGTTTGTAGGTTAATTGGCTCTGTAAATTGTAAATTGTCCCTTGTGTGTGTAGGATAGAACTAGTGCATGGGGGTTTGAGGGTCGGTGGGACGAAGGGCCTGTTTCCGCGCCGTATCTCTAAAGTAAACTAAACTAATTGATCTCCCCAGGCCGGCAGCTCCCAGGTAATCCACCGCTACTCCTTGCACTTACCTCAAGATTGCAGAGCAATTAGAAAGCTAATGGCATGTTGGCCTTCACAACGTGAGGATTTGAGTATAGGAACAAAGAGGTCCTTCTGCAGTTGTACAGGGCCCTGATGAGACCACATCTGGAGTAATGTGTGCAGTTTTGGTCTCCTAACTTGAGGAAGGACGTCCTTGCCATTAAGGCAGTGCAGCGTAGGTTCACCAGGTTAATCCCTGGGATGGCGGGACTGTCATATGAGGAAAGATTGGAAAGACTGGGCTTCTATTCACGAGTTTAGAAGGATGAGAGGGGATCTTACCGAAACGTATAAAATTATAAAAGAACTGGACAGACCAGATGCAGGAAAAGCGTTCCCAATGTTGGGGGAGTCCAGAACCAGGGGCCACACAGTCTAAGAATAAAGGGGAGGTCATTTAAAACTGAGGTGAGAAGAAGCTTTTTCACCCAGAGAGTTGTGAATTTGTGGAATTCTCTGCCACAGAGGGCAGTGGAGGCCAAATCACTGGATGAATTTTTAAAGAGAGTTTGAGAGAGCTCTGGGGGCTAGTGGAATCAAGGGATCTGGGGAGAAGGCAGGCACGGGTTACTGATTGTGGATGATCAGCCATGATCACAATGAATGGCGGTGCTGGCTGGAAGGGCCAAATGGCCTCCTCCTGCACCTTGTTTCTATGTTTCTGTGACAGGTAGGGATTGACGAGGCGGTTTGTGAAGGAAGGATTGTTGCATAGAAACATAGAAACTAGGTGCAGGAGTAGGCCATTCGGCCCTTCGAGCCTGCACAGCCATTCAATATGTTCATGGCTGATCATCCAACTCAGTATCCCGTACCTGCCTTCTCTCCATACCCCCTGATCCCTTTAGCCACAACGGCCACATCTAACTCCCTCTTAAATATAGCCAATGAACTGGCCTCAACTACCTTCAGTGGCAGAGAATTCCACAGATTCACCACTCTCTGTGTGAAAAAATACTCGGTCCTAAAAGACTTCCCCCTTATCCTTAAACTGTGACCCCTTGTTCTGGACTTCCCCAACATCGGGAACAATCTTCCTGCATCTAGCCTGTCCAACCCCTTAAGAATTTTGTAAGTTTCTATAAGATCCCCCCTCAATCTTCTAAATGCGTTCGGATCGCGTGGGTGTGGGGGTGGGGACGATGGGCGTGGCACTGGGGAGATTTCATCCCAAACGACCCTAACCCTCTGTGTCCTTCACTCAGGTTCACTTCTTCAACAGCTTCTTCTACGACAAGCTCCGAACCAAGGGATACGATGGAGTGAAAAGGTGGACCAAAAATGTAAGGAGAAAAAACTGCAGACGCCGGTTTTAAATCGAAGGTAGACGCAAAATGCTGGAGTAACTCAGCGGGTCAGGCAGCATCTCTGGAGAGAAGGAATGGGGGACGTTTCGGGTCGAGCCCCTGATGTCAGTCTGAAGAAGGGTCTCAACCCAAAACGTCACCCATTCCTTCCCCCCTCCCCTGACATCAGTCTGAAGAAGGGTCTCGACCAGAAACGTCACCCATTCTCTCTCTCCAGAGATGCTGCCTGACCCGCTGAGTATTTTGTGTCTACCTTCGACCAAAAATGTAAGATCCTTCTGCAGAACCACCCCTTAACCCATCCTGTTCTCACTCGAAGGCAGCGTCAGCCTCTGCCTCTGTCCCTGTCCCTGTCTCAATCCTTTCAGGTTTATCTTGAGCAAGTGACACACACAACAGTACAGCACAGGAACAGGCCCACAGACGGTGGTGGAGGCCAAGTCAATGGACATTTCTTAAGGTGGAGATTGACAAATTCTTGATTAGCACGGGTGACAGGTTATGGGGAGAGCCAGTTAACCTACAAACCCACACGCGTGTCTTTGGAGGTTTGCATCTCTAAGATCACCCTTCATCCTCCTGCGCTCCGGGGAATAGAGTCCCAGCCTGCTCAACCTCTCCCTGTAGCTCAGGCCCTCGAGTCTTGGCAACATCCTCGTAAACCTTCTCCGCGCCCTTGCCAGCTTGACGACATCTTTCCTATACCTGACTCAGGTAAGGGGTTACCTGGTGGTGAGCTAAGACTTGGACAGAGTGGATGAGGAGAGGATGTGTCCACTAGTGGGAGAGTCTGGGACCAGAGGGCACAGCCTCAGAATTAAAGGACGTTCCTTTAGGAAGGAGATGGGGGGGGGTGGCAAATGTCTTTAGCCAAAGGGCGGTGAATCTGTGGGATTCTTTGCCGCAGAAGGCTGTGGAGGCCAAGTCAGTGGATATTATTAAGGAGATTGTTGATTAGCACCGGTGACAGGGGTTATGGGGAGAAGGCAGGGGGTGGGGTTGAGAGGGAGAGATAGATCGGCCATGATTGAATGGTGGAACAGACTTGATGGGCTGAATGGCCTAATTGTGCTGCTAGAACTTATGAACGTCTGTGCCGAAGATGCTGCCAATTACTGTTCTCCTCTGCCTGCACGTGATCCGTATCCCTCCGTTCCCTGCGTATCCACCCTTTGGGTCTCGACCTGAAACGTCACCCATTCCTTCTCTCCAGAGATGCTGCCTGTCCCGCTGAGTTACTCCAGCGTTTTGAGTCTATATTGGGTTTAAACCAGCATCCGCATGCAGTTCCTTCCTACAACATTGATTGCTGTCTGTTCATCCCACAGGTTGATATCTTCAACAAGGACCTGCTGCTGATCCCCATTCACCTGGAGGTGCACTGGTCCCTGATTTCCGTCGATGTGCGTCAGAGGACCATCACCTACTTTGACTCTCAGCGTACTCTCAACAGGCGGTGCCCCAAGGTACAGCTGAAGGAATTGGGTCCCAGCGTTTACTTGGGGGATTATCGCTTCCGTCATGTCACAGAGTGATACAGCGTGGAAACAGGCCCAACTCGCCCACACCGGCCAACATGTCCCAGCTACACTCGTCCCACCTGCCCGCGTTTGGTCCATATCCCTCCAAACCTGTCCTGTCCATGTACCTGTCTGTTTCTTAAACGTTGGGCTAGTCCCAGCCTCAACTACCTCCTCAGGCAGCTTGTTCCATACACCCGATGGGCCGAAGGGCCTGTTTCCACGTTGTATCTCTAAACTAAGATAAGAAGTGTCCGCACATTCTTTGCTCCCCTGAATATCTGTTTTGGAAGCACATTCTCGATTCCCCTACTCGGTGCATCGCTCATTTCCTTTGGTAAGTATTTTACCCATCCCATGAGTGCAAATCTTCATTTACTGTGTCTTCCGCTGATCAAGTAGCCTATCGGGGAACCACCCTGACCAAGGTCATCATTTGCCGGCCCTGATTTGTCCTGGTCTTTTCTTGCTTAAAGTTTTTCTGACCTTTCCCTCCCCTTCCTCTCCTGCCCCTCTGCTACTTTCAGTCTAAAAAAGGGTCCCGACCCAAAACGTCACCTATTCTGGGAGCGGGAGAGGGACGAGGAGAGCATTATAACATAACAGTTCCAGAGAGAACATGTCCGATATGCACTTTGTCTTTTTATTTGTAAGCCACCATCCACAGTTCCTTGTGCCTTCGTCTATCACTAGCTTGGCTTTGTGCCACCCTACCTCTCTCCCAGCTTTCTGTCCTCCCCCACTACAATCCGTCTGAAGAGAGGTCCCGTCCCTATCCATGTTCTCCACAGATGCTGCCTGACCCGCTGAGTTACTCCAGCACTCTGTGAAACGTCACCTATCTATGTTCTCCACAGATGCTGCCTGACCCGCTGAGTTACTCCAGCACTCTGTGAAACGTCACCAATCCATGTTCTCCACAGATGCTGCCTGACCCGCTGAGTTACTCCAGCACTCTGTGAAACGTCACCTATCCATGTTCTCTACAGATGCTGCCTGACCCGCTGAGTTACTCCAGCACTCTGTGAAACGTCACCTATCCATGTTCTCCACAGATGCTGCCTGACCCGCTGAGTTACTCCAGCACTGTGTGAAATGTCACCTATCCATGTTCTCCACAGATGCTGCCTGACCCGCTGAGTTTCTCCAGCACTCTGAAATGTCACCTATCCATGTTCTCCACAGATGCTGCCTGACCCGCTGAGTGACTCCAGCACTCTGTGAAACGTCACCTATCCATGTTCTCCACAGATGCTGCCTGACCCGATGAGTTACTCCGGCACTCTGTGTCTGTCTTTGATATAAACCAGTGTCTGCTGTTCTTTGTTTCTACTACTTGCATCTGCTGCCTGCTTTACACTGACTCTCGGAGTCCCACGCTAAGAGAGCTGTGGAACTTAAACGGGATGCGCATGCCAATCTTGCTGTGATTAATAAAAAATACCTGACTTTTCATTTCCGTCGTAGCACATTGGAAAGTACCTGCAGGCGGAGGCTGTAAAGAAGAACAGACAAGACTTCTACGAAGACTGGAAGGGATATTTCAAAATGGTGGGTGTCCTAAAGTCAATGTTTCAATGGCAGACAGACATCACCCGTAGTCAGGTTCAAACCCAGGTCTCTGGTGCTGTGAGGCAGCAACTCTACCACTGTGCCAGTGTGCTGCCCGAGTGTCCTTTTGTGTATTAAGGGTGGTGCAGCGGTAGAGTTGCTGCCTTGCAGCACCAGAATCATAATCATACTTTGTTAGCCAAGTATGTTTTGCAACATACGAGGAATTTCATTTGCCATACAGGTCATACCAATAATAAGCAACATTGACGCACAAAATACATTTTGACATGAACATCCACCACGGTGACGCCTCCACATTCCTGACCGTGATGGAAGGCGAAACAAAGTTCAATCTCTTCCCTTCTTTGTCCTCCCGCGTTTGGGAGCCTCCAGCCTTCCGTTGACGGGACGATCTTGACTCCCGTAGCCGGCAGCGTTTGGGCCCTGCACGTCGGGGCGATCAAGCTCCTGCATCTGGGGGGGAATCTCAGCTCCCCCACGCCCAGCGATCGGACCTGGGTTCAGTCCTGGCTGCGGGTGTTTGACTGTACGCAGTTTGTACATCCTCCCCGTGTCCACGTGGGTTTTCTTCGAGAACTTCGGCTTCCCCCCGCACTCGAAAGACACACAGGTTTGTAGGTTAATTGGCCTGGTATAATTGTAAATTGTACCTAGTGTAGGATAATGTTAATGTGCGGGGATCGCTGGTCAGCACGGACTCAGTGGGCTGAAGGGCCTGTTTCCGCACTGTTTCTCTAAACTAAACTAAAACCAACAACTGCAATTCTTTGTTTCTACTGGGGTGTGGAAACTGGACAGGATTTGATAAAGCTCAAAGACAAAACTGATCGGCACAGCTGTCGAAACATCCTAATCTAGACTAAAATGTAGGATTTAGCTTGTATAATTGCCTTATGTTGGTCCACTAGGTTTAAGTTGGAAGCATGTGGAATATTTATAAGTATTCTCTGAGATCTTCGGTTTCCTCCCACACTCCAAACACGTGCAGGTTTGTCGGTTAATTGGCTTGGTAAATGTAGAAATTGTCCCTAGTGTGTGTAGGATAATGTTAATGTCCTGGTCGGCGCGGACCCGGTGGGCCGAAGGGCCTGTTTCTGTTCAGTATCTCTAGTTTCCCTCTCCTCTGACTCAGTCTGAAGAAGGGTCTCGACCCGAAACGTCACCTATTCCTTTTCTCCAGAAATGCTGCCTGGTCCATTTTGTGTCTGTAAATACAGGTACTCCTCAGTTTCCGATGGGGTTCCGTTCCGAGAAACCCATCGGAAACCGAAAATATTGTAAGTGGAAATGCATTGAGAACGCGCGACCGCGTGCCCGGTCGCTGCCATCTGCGCCATCGTAAAGTTGAACTATCGCAAGTGGAAGCATCGTAAACTGAGGAGTAGCTGTAAGTTACTCCAGCTTGATGAAGTGATTAGATGGTGCTGCAGAGTAACGTGGCCATTGCGTGTTCTGAGGTTGACATTGTAGCTGCGGGCTAACCTGAGCCGTTGTTTTGCAGAATGTGGCGAGGCAGAACAATGACAGTGACTGTGGAGCCTTTGTCCTGCAGGTACGCTCACCTCCATCATTGTCTCCATCAATTGGGCCGCTGGTCCTCTCGGCCAGAGTACAGCGTGTGGGAAAAATTTGCTCTCCTTTGTGTGACCAACTCCTTCCTGACCCCTCAAATGGCTGGGGTCCAATTTCCTCCATCTGCCACTAGTTCAGTTTATTATTGTTCATAAGTTTGCAAGACATGGGAGCAGAATTAGACCATTTGGCCCAGCGCGTCTATTCCACCATGCAATCGTGCCTCATCTTCATAAGGGATAGGAGCAGAATTAGGACATTCAGCCCATCGAATCTACTCTGCCATACAATGATGGCAGGCCTTCATTAGTAGCAGAATTAGGCCATTCAACCTGTTATTCAATTATGGCTGATCTATCTCTCCTTCCTAACCCCATTCTCCTGCCTTCTCCCCATAACCCCTGGCACCCGTACTAATCAAGAATATATCGATCTCCTCCTTAAAAATATCCTTTGACTTGGCCTCCACCTAGGGTTGCCAACTGTCCCGTATTAGCCGGGACATCCGGTATTTTGGGCTAAGTTGGTTTGTCCCGCCCTTGTCCTGTATTCGGCCCGACGGGGCGCCATAGGCCCAGACAGTGTAGGTCCGGACGCTGTAGGTCCAGACAGTGTAGGCCCGGGCGCCGCCTAACGGAGGTTGCATAGCAACCCGTCTCCCGGCCCGGGCGGCCGCCATTGGTGGAGCGGGAGCACGTGGCCGCTGGCTGGGTGAGGTCACGTGGGGCGCGGGGCGGTGACGTCGACGTCACCTTGTCCCTTATTTAGGAGTGAGATAGTTGGCAACCCTACCTCCACCACCATCTGCAGCAATGAATGCCACAGATTTACCCGCCCTCTGGCTAGAGAAATTGCTCATCTTTGTAAAGCGATGTCCGTTTGTTCTGGGGCAGTGCCCCTGTGGTGCCAGACTCCTCCACTCACCCTTAACACAAGTGGGCTTTGCCTTGTGTCGTTGCAGTTCTGCAAATGCCTGGCGCTGGAGCAGCCATTCAGCTTCACCCAGCAGGACATGCCCAAGCTACGCCGGCAGATCTACAAGGAACTCTGCAACTGTAAGCTGGCTGTGTGAGGGGGGAATCCAGTGCCAGGGGTGACTGACCGACCGTCCACCCCCAACCCTTTCACGGACATTACAAACGGCTACACGGGAGGAGAAGGCCTGACGATACAGGCCCGGCCTTCACACACGTTCACACATCAAACCGGTTTTCTCTCCTTTTTTTTAAAAAGAAACGAAAAACCTTTTTTTTTTTCTATGCCATATTTGTTCAGTATTGAAGTGTTGAACATTTTTGAGATTCTGGTTAGCTGTGTTGTGTATTCACATCAGGATCACGAGACATAACAATATCGGCGGTGGTGACTGGGGCTGGAGGTGTCTGGACATTTGGGTTTGTAAGCTGGGACAGTTGTGGGTGGGGGGGAGAGTTCTGTGTGGGGGCGGAGGGGAGGAGAGGGGGCAGACCTTCTCCACCGAGCGCCCGCTTGGATCGGAGGCTTGTGGGATGGGCGTGGGGTGGGGTGGGGCAGGGCGGCCAAACGTGGATCTACCTTAAACCGTAGCGGTGATTCACTGTCCAAGTCCACCGACTCAGCTTGAAGACGGTTGTGTCGGTGCTCTCTTTCATGTGGTTTTTTTTCTGTAGTTTTTTTATATATATATATATATATATGGAATTTGACCAGTGACCAAAATGTTTTGAGAGGGGATGAGGGGGGGGGGGGGGAAGCACGTCACCAACACCAGTCAAGTACCTGCCCATTGGCGGAGGGAAAGCTGGGTCTGTTCACCCCCTGGAGACCACACTGCATCGTAGCGGCATTCGAGTGAGCGTTCAGGGAGGGATAGAGAGAAGGAGGGAGGGATGGAGAGACAGAGGGAGAGAGGGAAGCTGGGTGGACAAAATGAACAGTTTCAGTTGAAGTGAAGGTAGACACAAGATGCTGGAGTAACTCAGCGGGTCAGGCAGCATCTATGGAGAGTAGGAATGGGTGACGTTTTGGGTCAAGACCTTCGTCCCGCCCCCTCCCCTGACATCCGTCTGAAGAAGGGTCTCGACCCGAAACGTCACCCATTCCCGAGATGCTGCCTGTCCCGCTGAGTTACTCCAGCATCTTGTGTCTACCTTCGATTTAAACCAGCGTCTGCAGTTTTTTTTTCCTCCCGTTGAAGTGAAATATCTCTCCTCACCAGCGGCGTGTAGTGGATCACCTTCTGAAAGAACCCTGATCTTACACGGGTCAGTCGGCACTGGGTTTTTGAGGACGTTTGTTTGACTTTTATTTAAAGTTCCTAATGGGAATTCACAATCGCCCCTTGGCATTTTGGGCTGCGTTTTGAGTAGTCCCTGATACACTACGTGATGTTTTTCTGTGTATGAACGAACGCAAGTGGCTGGTTTTTTTTTTCTCCTTTTGGACATGACTTCTTTAAGCTGTGGTATGAATTGTATTTTGCTGTCAAAGCACTGTCTCACACGATGCCCTTGCATTCACCCACGTCCTCAACAGTTGGATCAGTGCGGTGGCTTTCTTTGTTAACCCTCTCACCGTCCCCGGCTTCCCCCTTTCCCACGCGGCACGGACTGAGAGGAGGTGCCTTCTTCTATCACCTGGCTGGATGGACACACAGTGCTGGAGTAACTCAGCGGGTCAGGCAGCACCCGGGGGGAGCACGGATAGGCGACGTTTCGGGTTGGGACCTTCCTTCAGACCATTCCCACAACGGCCTCCTTCCCTCTCCCCTCCCTCCCCCAAGAACCTCTCCTCCCCCAAAGATAGACACAAAAAGCTGGAGTAACTCAGCGGGACAGGCAGCATCCATGGAGAGGAGGAATGGGTCGAGACCCTTCTTCATTCCTTCTCTCCACGGATGCTGCCTGTCCCACTGAGTTACTCCAGCTTTTTGTGTCTACCTTTGGTTTAAGTTAGCATCTGCAGTTCCTTCTTAAACACAACCTCCCCTGCCCCCTCTCCCCCACCTCCTCCCCCCTCCTGCACCCCCTCAGTTCTCAACTTTTCTACCCCCTGTTTCACTACTCTTTATCCTTTCAGACTCTCACCCATCTCTTCAACTCTGGCCTTTGTCCAACAATCTGCCTGCATGTGTTCACCTCTTACCGGCCGAGCTCAGTCCTGTCCCTCTCCCCTCCCCATCATCAGTCTGAAGAATCGTCATCTATCCATGTTCTCCAGAGATGCCGCCTGACCCGCTCCAGCACTCTGTGTCCATCTTTGGTAAAAACCAGTATCTGCAGTTGTTTGTTAGCACATAACTGCACTTGCTTGTTAGCCCATATCTGCACTTGCTTGTTAGCCCGTATCTGCAATTGCTTGTTAGCCCATATCTGCAGTTGTTAGCCCATATCTGCAGTTGCTTGTTTGTCCAAGGGCTCCATGCTGCTGTCAGAGCAAGTTACTGTTGGCCCAGGATCGAGGGACCGTCGATAGACACAAAATACTGGATAAACTCAGCGGGTCAGGCAGCATCTCTGAAGAAAGGGAATAGGTGGCGTTTCGGGTTGGAACGTCACCTATCCATGTTCTCCACAGATGCTGCCTGTCCCGCTGAGTTACTCCAGCACTCTGTGTCGACGGTCCCTCCTACACATTGAAGGGGGGTCCATGATGCCTGATGTGGACTGTGCACAGCCCGTTACTAAAACCTGACCTTCCTTCGTCAGTCAGAGCTGCAGAAAAAGTCTCTATTGTGTTTAGAAGTTGTTTGCCATCCAGTTAAAGATCTGTAGTTGTGTTTTCTAGTTGCTCTTCATTACCTACCTTGTTATAAGAGGCGGGGTTTTGGGGGGGGGGGTGGGGGGAGAGGGTGCAGGGTGCGAGGATGGAGCCTGGACCTAAGCTGGAGTCGTGGAGATGGGAAGATGATGGGAGTACAACTGTGAACTGCAGTAAGTGAGGTCTGGTCTGGGTTTGTATTTGAAGTTGCTCTGTTTTGGAGAGGGCGGGGGGGAGTTGTATCGAAGGCCTGCTCACGCCGAGACTTCCCGGGCTTCTGGTCCTTCAGCAAAGCGTCTGTTAATAAAAATGGTTCTTGACACAAAAGAGGAAGAGACCAGGGGTGACTGCTGTGCATGTTTCAGTTTCCTCTGGGTGAGTTTGTAGAGCGTCTGTTTCTCTGACCAGAGGCTTTGAGAAGCCGGAGTGTATGTGAAACCTGCTCCTGTCCGTGAGGGCCGATACTGTGGCCGGTGAGAGGAAGGAAGGCAGTGGGATTGCACTCAAACTCCCATGTGGAGCTTCTCTCTTCTGTTACGGGGAACGGTCTCTGCCGAGAGTCGAGGGGGCGTGTAACTTAGGAGCTGAGACCCGCTGCCAGGGACCTGCTTAACCTTAATCACCTCAGTCAAAGAGAAATCATGGCAATTCAGAGCCTGGTGTAAGGCAGCTTCCTGGCGTTCCTCCTCCCCATGCTTTGCCTCGGATACAGGCGGAGTTTGTGGGGCAGCTCGGAATCACCACAGAGGCTTGTCGACAACGCTTGCAGGTTGTTGTCTTTGGATAAGACCTCCTCCTCGGGCAAAGCAGAACCCACAACAAGAAATGGTCCAATTTACGGGCATTATTTTGCTCATTGACATGCCTCCCCTTCCTTTCCTCAATCCTCATCAGTGAGTCTGGGCTGAGAGGTGATTCCCACGCACTGTACTGCAGGGGATCTCCACAATGATGCTTCACAGGTAGCGAGTTACATTCATAAGTTCCAGCAGCAGAATTAGGCCATTCGGCCCATCAAGTCTACTCCGCCATTAAATCATGGCTGATCTATCTTTCTTTCTCAACCCCATTCTCCTGCCATCGCCCCTGACACCCGCACTAATCGAAAATCTGTCAACCTCCGCCTTAAAAATACCAATTGACTTGGCCTCCACTGCCGCTGCGGCAATGGATTCCGCAGATTCACCGCCCTCTGGCTAAAGAAATTCCTCCTCAGTCACATCAGCTGATATTTGGAGAGGGGGCAAGTTAGTTCCAAGATGTTACGTTCAAGTTAGGAAGCTAAACTGATGGATTCGCTGGTGCAGTATGTTACCTCCAACTTGTGTCCCTTTGTATGTTTGGCCAAGTTAGTGCAATTTGTTTCTAATTTATATTTGCATTGAAGTTTAAATGAAATGAGATGAGGGTGTGGGGCAGCTGCGATTGGCGTGTTGCTACGGGCAGACTGTGGTAGAAAAGAGTAAAACACACACACAGGGCTTTGCATCTGGGAGGGTACGAAACCTATCATCTGCTTTGCCTCGTCTGCCAGATCTCGGTCTGATAAATGATCCTTGATCGAGGGGAGTCTGTTCCCCACCCCCACGTGTCTGGGTCTTTCAGGACCTGGCAAGAGCATTAGACATGAGTGCAGTTATCCCGGACTCTGCTGGAGGTCGTAGTACCATGCAGGAGCTCCTGTGCCCCGGGGGAGTTAGCTGCACGGCTGTGTTGCAGCTCCAGACAGTTAGCATGCCTGTTGAATTTCCACATGCTGCTTCTCTCCGGCTTGCCAATAGGTCAGGTTTTGGACTCTGCGTGCTGTGTTACTATGGGGGCGAGTGAAAGGTGACGATTTGCTTTGAGAAAAAGAATGGCACTCTGGAAACCCCCTCTTGGTCATTCCCGATGTGGAAGCTCTGTTATAAGCAGCTACTGTTCCCAAATCCCCTTCACTGGAAGTCACCTTTCTCAGAAGGACTTTGACCTTGGTTGCAAAAGGCACTCAGGCAGTGACCAAAATGGCAAAACTGTTTGTATTGTGTTGGGTTTTATAACCTGTGGAGTGCGTCATTCCATGAGCCCATCTCTCCACCCCTCACCACCGCTGCTGGCTGTTTGTTTTCCTCTACAGAGGTGGGGAGAGGGGGCTGCAGAGTAAAGCTGCCGCAAGGAAAATGGGCACGTTCTAAGAAATAGGGATGTAGGGTGTAGGCGCAGCGATTATTTCTCGTGTGGGAACTGAAAAGGCCAAGAGTGAACAGGCAGAGGGAAGCGTGGGGGTATCGGATCAGCAGAACACCTTATCTCATCCCACTTGCCTTTCCATCAGCCCCATTTTCCCTTTGCCCGTGGCAGTCGAGCAAAGGTCCTTGCTGGTTGACCACCGCTGCTCACACAGGGTTTAGAGAGAAGGCGTAGAAACTAAAAGCAAGCTGTGTGTACACAGCACCACTTGAACCTCTGACTGTTGCACCTCGCTGGCAGTACCCTCTCCGTTCTGAAGCCCACCTCATCCTTTCCCCACCGCCACGTCTGCACAGCGATGAGTGTGTGCGTGCGCCCCATGACAAGCTGTTCGGGCACTGTTGGGATACATGCAGGTGGGCCTTTGGTCAGGTCATTTGGACGGAAGGTGAGCTCGGTGGACCGAGGTTTTTTTTACGCTGGAGCAGTGCTTCTTAAACTCATTCACCCGTGAGTCTTTCACATTTCATTCACCCTCGACTAAATTTTCTTATATTTTTTTGGTAATTTTCGCCTTATCCTCCCTTGTGTATAATTTTATATATATTAAGTCATTCACTCTTCATGCGCCCCTCTAGTTTCATTCACCCCTGGGTGAACCATTCACCAGTTTAAGAAGCACTGCATTAGAGTATACACACACATTTTATACATATGTATATATATATAATATGTGTGTGCGTGACATAATGCAGGCATGAAGGTTTCTGGTGTTTTCTACTCCCATGCCCATATTCTACATGTATATCACTGTTGTATTGAATTGGATTTCCTATCCCTTGTATTGACACAATAAAGATCAGAGTCTTGAGCATAAAGAGAATGTGGTCTTTGTCAAGTCAGGTGCAGTCATGACCTCCAGGAGAGTAGAGAGCTGGGGATTCCAGTTCAAGACACAGCACCTCCTTGCAGCCAAAATGCATCACATGATATTGTCAAGATTGCTCCCCCCCCCCCCCCCACACTCACAGAGATATTAGGTTGAGGTTTATTATTGTCACCATGTGCCGAGCTTTGTGGAATGAGGGCGGGATGATTAACGTTGGCTGCTGGGGAGCACCTGGCCATTTGTCCCGTTACAGACTGTGAGGAACGTCACTCACTCCTTGTGCCTTCACAACAGCACAGGAACAGGCCCTTCGGCCCACCATGTCCGTGCCGAGCACAATGCCAAGTCAAACTACTCTCTCTGCCTGCACGTGATCCATATCCCTCCATTCCCTGTGTATTTACGTGCCTGTGCAAAAGCTTCTTAAACTGCACTGTTGAATCTGCTTCCACCCCACCCCAGCGGCCCATCCCAGGCTGAACCGTCCCACCCCAGGCTGAACCGTCCCACCACAACCAGAGAGCAGTCCTGAACTACTATCTACCTCATTGGTGACCGTCGCACTATCCTTGATCGGACTTTGCTGGCTTTACCGTGCACTAAACATGTATCTATACACTGTAATGTCTCAATTGTAATCATGTATTGTCTTTGCAACAAAGGTTTTTCACTGTACCTCGGTACACGTGACAATAAACTAAACTGGGCTGGAGACTCCAGTGGGAAAGGACATGTGGGGATAAATGATCTTCGTACAGTAACTTCCCTCTCTGAAATGTGTGTTTATTATACAAGTCGATGTGAGCTCTTTCCCTAGACCAGCTTCCAACGCACCGTGATCACAGGCTGGTGGAAAAGTCAGTAATACCAACAACAAAGAGACCTGCATAAACATACGCGGGCGGCAATGGAACATTTCTGACCTCAAAACCACATTCCTCTCGACTTCTAAAATGAAATGCCACGCTCTGAAAAAAGAACGTACATTTTTACGATGCTTTTCCCGTCCTCATTGTCAGTGCAGCTTTTACACGTGGGGAGCTGTGGGTGGGCCGGGCGTGCACAGCAAGATCCCAAAGCAAGCAGTGAGGAACTAGGTAATCCAATTAGTAGTTTCATAGTCACACAGCGTGGAAACAGGCTCTTCAGCCCAGCTTGCCCACGCCGACCAACATGCCCCAGCTACACTAGTCCCACCTGCCCACCTTTGGCCCATATCCCTCTAAACCTGTCCTATCCATGTACCTGTATCCAGGGACTAAGATGCTGATGTGACAGTCTGAAGGGTCTCGACCCGAAACGTCACCCATTCCTTCTCTCCCGAGATGCTGCCTGACCTGCTGAGTTACTCCAGCATTTTGTGACAATATTACTGTAAGCCAGTGAAAGACGGACTGCCTACAACTGACGAGGAGGAAAGCCCCACGACTTGCATCTTCGTTGTCGGTGGAGCTTTCTTGGCATCTTCGGAAAGGTGAAGGTTTCCAACACAATTGTCCTCCTAGAGGTAAGGTTGCCAGGCATCCCAGCATCCACCACATAGAGACTTCACTGGGCCGGGCACATGCCAGGATAAAAGATGGCCGTGGCCCCAGGTGGATTGGCCCCAAAGCTCCATGTTGAGGATCCAACCTCTCCTTTTAAGCACCTAAGAACCACCTCTTATAGCTAAAGGAATCGCTGGGCAGTGCTCAAGATCCAAGAGCCTCTAGCTGACATTCTGGAGTAACTCAGCGGGGCAGGTAGCATCTCCGGAGAACAGGAATAGGTGATGTTTCGGGTTGAGACCCTTCTTCAGAGTCAGTCTCAACCCAAAACGTCACCTGTTCCTTTTCTCCGGAGATGCTGCCTGTCCCGCTGAGTTACTCCAGCTTTTTGTGTCTTATCTTTGGTTTAAACCAGCATCTGCAGTTCCTTCCTACTCATTCTCCCACTTTGTTCCTCTTCCCTCAACTCAACATCCACGGGTGTTTAGATTAAATGCAGTTCTTCTCATTCAAGTCCTTCTCCAATGGTTCGATAGCTCCTTTATTATCACGTGTGACAAGGCATACAGATCAGTACGATTATTGCCATACATAAGTACCATGTCTGGGTTAAGTTCCTCATGCAAAGAAACAGGCCACTGAGTCCATTTGCAAGAGTCGCCAGGTTTTAGCGCCATTTCACCATCCCAGCTGTAGCTGGCCATAAAGGCCCCTGGCAGCTGTCGCCTCCAGCCTGTCATCTAGTGAACCATCGTCCCTCTCCTCGCCCTTCAGCCTTTGTGCCCAGGGACGCCTCCCGCAAACGACCTTGAGGGTGCAAAAGGTAAGTCCCCCCCCCTTCCGGTTCTTGTTATCGGCTATGGCTCAGCTATAGCTTTCGCCACGACCTACAAGCCAGAAAGTTGAGTTCAGATCCAACTTCACCAGGAGATATACCAGACCAGCACTGGGTGGCAAATTTGGATGGACTTGTCAAACTGCACGGGGGAGGGGGGGATGTTTTTGTGATGAAGTAAAAGCAGGGTGACCGTGGGGATAATCTGTAAACATGGTGATCGTGTCAATGAGTGGACACAAAGTGCTGGAGTAACTCATTGGGTCAAGCAGCATCGGGACCTTTCCTCAGACGTTTCCAGAGATGCTGTCTAACCCTCTGAGTTACTCCAGCACTCTGCGTCTCTTTTTTCTGTTACCCAGCAACTGCAGTTCCTTGTTTCTTCAAGTATTTGAGGCAGGTACAATATCAGCATTTAAAAGATTATTAATGGGTTGGACACGTTAGAGGCAGGAAACATGTTCCCAATGTTGGGGGAGTCCAGAACAAGTGGCCACAGTTTAAGAATAAGGGGTAGGCCATTTAGAACTGAGATGAGGAAAAACTTTTTCAGTCAGAGAGTTGTGAATCTGTGGAATTCTCTGCCTCAGAAGGCAGTGGCGGCCAATTCTCTGAATGCATTCAAGAGAGAGCTGGATAGAGCTCTTAAGGATAGCGGAGTCAGGGGGTACGGGGAGAAGGCAGGAACGGGGTACTGATTGAGAATGATCAGCCATGATCACATTGAATGGCGGTGCGTACAGGCTCGAAGGGCCGAATGGCCTCCTCCTGCACCTATTGTCCATTGGAAATCCTAGATTAGTTTAGTTTGGTTTATTGTCACGTGTACCGAGGTACAGTGAAAAGCTTTTGATTTCGTTGCTCTCGCAGCACTGTGGTTTGCTCTCTGATTACGGTCTCTCTCTCTCTCTCAAAGCACGGTGCTTTGCTGCCTGTCTCCATCTGAAATCCTAGATTAGTTTAGTTTGGTTTATTGTCACGTGTACCGAGGTACAGACTGAAAAGCTTTTTTGTTTTCGTTGCTCTCTCGAAGCACGGGCGCTTTGCTCTCTGATTACGGGGTCTCTCTCAAAGCACTGGTGCTTTGCTCTCTGATTACGGTCGCTCTCTCAAAGCACGGGTGCTTTGCTCTCTGATTACGGTCTCTCTCTCAAGTGCTTTGCTCTCTGTTTGCCAACTCTCTCGAAGCACGATGCTTTGCTGTATGAGTACGGCCTCGCTCAAAACAAAAACACGGTGCTTTGCTGAAAATCCCAGCGTCTGCAGTTCCTTGCCGACCAAGTTGCCTCGTCTAAACTAACAATTTACTGCATCTGCTGTACCACCATTTTGCTGCCACTCTCTCTCCCCCCTCCCACACTCTCTCCCCCTTCCACACTCTCCCCCCCCTCCCACTCTCTCCTCCCTCCCACTCTCCTCCCTCCCACTCTCCTCCCTCCCACTCCTCCCTCCCACACTCTCTCCCCCTTCCACACACTCTCCCCCCCTCCCACTCTCTCCCCCCCTCCCACTCTCTCCCCCCTCCCACTCTCTCCTCCCTCCCACTCTCCTCCCTCCCACACACTCCTCCTCCCTCCCACACTCTCTCCCCCCTCCCACACTCTCTCTTCCCCCTCCCACCCCCCCCAAGCAAGGCTGTGTGGACTGCCGGCCATTGGCAGTGTTTGGTCAGGCAGGGCTTTGCATCCTTTGTCTGGGAATGAATGGGGGGGGGGGGGAGAACTCACTCCCCCACCATCACAGTCAGACACGTGGTGTGTTACACAGGGGATTCCCATTTGTTCCTCCAGCGCTCCATCACCAGTTTTAAATGGGATGGGGGGGGGGGGACCAGAGTCAAAGGGGCTGCATTTATATTTAATTTGTTTTTTTTAAACCTGAATCCACACCGGCAATGGCAAATTAATTACAAATGCTAAATTACTTAATCTTAACTTTTATAAACCAAACCAGCAATGAATATTATTTTGGCTGTTTAAACCCCCCCCCCAATGCAACTTGTTTCAGCAGGAAGCGCGACCGGTCAACCAAGCTTGCTGAGTGGGCGGGGCCGATGACGCAACTGTGAGGGGCGGGGTAAGAGGGCTCTGGGCTGCGACCAATGGGCAGCGGCGGCGCGGGGAGTGACGCGGCGGGCGGCCAATGGGGGCGGAGGAGTGAGGGCAAGCATGTTGGGCTGCGCCGGATGGGGGGGGGGGGGGGGGAGGTGGAGGGAGAGGGCGGGGACGCGCCGGCGGTATAAAAGGCGGTGCGAGTGGCGGCGCGGTCCTCTCTTGGCTGCGGAAGGTTCTACTGCGAGGTGATGTCAGAAGACGGTGCGGAATTCAGGTAGAGAGAGAGAGAGAGAGAGAGAGAAAAGAAAACGGGGAACAAAAAAAAGCGGGACGAATATATATAAACACTCGGGCGGCGAGGAAGGAGGAGGAGGAGGCGGCGGTGTTGGGGGAGAAACCCCGGAGGAATTCACGCCGTGTTTTTTTTTTTTGGCGAAGAAAATGGGAGGGAAAAGCGGTCACAAGATGGCGGCCGGGGCGGCGGTTGACTGCGGGTGGCCCCGGGGTTAGTGACCCGGCTCTGCCTGCCTCATTCCCCCTCTCTAATTCCCGGGAGGAGGTTCATTGCCGGATGGGTTGTGGGGGGGGGGGTCCGGCCCTACCTTACCGCGGAGGTGTGTGTGAGAGAGATAGAGACAGAGACAACGTGCGGTTCCGTTGCCGCTACCGCCGCCGCCGACTGACTGACTGACGGTTGGGGCGGCAGTTGGGGGGGGGCTTTGGAAACGGCGGCGGTGGGCGCTCGCGCGGGGTGGGGGGGGGGGGGGGTCGGTCACGTGCCGTGGGGGGGGGGGGTAACGATCACGGAGTGGGCGACGAGTGTGGGTCGATGGTCACGTGTGGGGGGAGGGGTGGCGGCAGCGCAGCCGAGGCGTACAAAATGGCGGCGGGGTGCGTGAGGGGGAGGGCGGGCGGGTTTGTGCGCTGAGGGGAAACGGCGTCGCTTGTTAAATTACATATGTTTTTTTGGTCGCCCCCCTTTCGATCAATGTGGTGATAAAGAGGGGAGTGCGGGGTTTGGGTAGAGAGAGATGGGGGGACGGTGATGGCGAGGGGTGTCGTCGTCGCCGCCGCTTCTTCATGGCGGTGGAGCCGCGCTGTCGCAGCGTCTCTCTCCCTCTCTCCCCCCCCCCCCATCACGTGCTGGATGGAGCGGGGCCGCGCAGGCGCACACGACCCCTTGCGCAACCCCCGGGTCCGCATGGGCTGGCGACTGCGCGTGCGCGTCCGGCTGAATGGGGGGGTGAATGCGGAAGCGGCGGAGACAGGAACTGCAGGGGCTGGGAGACACGTGGTGGAGGAGCTGGAGGCCGCATTTATCGGAGGGGGGGGCTGATGGGGAATAGGGGGAGAAAGGTGGGATAGAGAGGAGGGGAGACGACAAATCCTGGTGTTGTGGGGGGGGCAAAGGACTGGGTGTGGGAAATGAGATAAAAAGGTGCTGTAGTAACTCAGCTGGTCAGGCAACGTCTGATGGGAAATGTTTGGGGGTCATTCAGACTGATGGAGTGGGGGTGGGACAGACTGATGGAGTGGGGGGAGGGGAGTGATGTGGGGAAAGGACAAATCCTGCTAGGTGGGAACAAGGAAATGCAGATGCCAGTTTACAAGAGAAGGCCAAGTGCTGGGGTCACTCAGTGGGTCAGGCGGAGGATACTGGGTCAGGGCCCTTCTTCAGACTGATGGAGTAGGGAGGGGAAAGTTAGAAAGATGTTGGGGCAGGACAAAGCCTGGAAAAGTGGAAACAAGGGGCTGCAGATGCTAGTTTGCAAAAAGACAACAAAGCGTTGAAGTAGCTCGGCGGGTCAGGCAGCATCTCAGGAGAACTAACAGGACCCGAAACATCACCTGTCCATGTTCTCGAATGCTGCCTAGCCAGCTGAGCTACTCCAGGGCTGTTTTCTCTTGTGATAGGTGGATACAGGTTCAGGGAGGGATTGGCTGTCAGATGGGACGAATAAGTGACAATGGTTAGAGGTGAAAGGGTAAAGGGATGTCAGAAAGGAAGTGAAACAAAGCCAGAGGGAAATGGTGAAATGAGTGCTCACTGTGGGAAGAGGCAGTCGCCTAATATTGGGCAGGACAGTGACAGGAACTGAGGATTTTTCTAGGTTATGCGTTAATTGAATGGCAGAGTAGACTCGGGCCGAATGGCCCAATTCTACTCCTATAGCTTGTGAATTGAGGGCGGGGGGCATTCATTTGCCTGCCTAGTTGTTTTTCTCAGCCGTTATCTTTGTAAACCATGTGGTTTCTTCCACTGCTGCAGCTCGGCAGTGATGCTTCCTGAATATTACTGCGTCATAATCAGCGATGCTTCTGCCAGTGACGTGGCGCCTGCCTTCCATTGTCTGGGATAAATCACTTCCTCTTGTCGGCCTGTGTGCAGCCTTCTATTACTCATGGCCTATTACCCTCCTGGCAAAAATGAGTCATGCCAGACTAATCCTTCCCCTTATTTAACCAGTGTTGTGCAGTGTTTTACTGCGGCCACAATGGACTTTGGCATCTGGGTGACATGTTTGTTTCTGACCGCTGCCTTTTGCTTTCAGATCCAACGAACATGGCTCCCCTGATGGAATGGAACCAGAAGGAGTCATTGAGGTGAGAATGACGGGGCTCAGCAACACGGAGGGGGTGGAGAGGGGGTCCTCTGGATATTCCTGCTTCCTAGTAGACACAAAGTGCTGGAGTAACCCAGCAGGTCAGGCAGCATCTTGGGAGAGAAGGAATGGGTGACGTTTCAGGTCGAGACCTTTCAGACTGATGTTGGAGGGGGCGAGACAAAGATAGAATGTAGTCGGAGATGGGAAGACTAGTTGGAGAACTGGGGAGGGGATGGAGAGAGAGGGAAAGCAGGGACTGTTCATACCACTGGGGTGTAAACTACCCAAGCGAAATATGAGGTGCTGTTCCTCCAATTTAAACCAGGATTTGCAGTTTTTTCTCCTACATATTCCTGCTTCCTGTGTGGATTATTCTATTAGTTGTCGTAATTGCCCCCAAGCAGTGGGCTGGTGGAACCAGGGGGGAGTTGATGAGACGTCTAAAATCTACTGCAGATGCAGGAGGGAGTTAGTTTAGTTTAGGGGTACAGCGTGGAAACTGGCTCTTCGGCCCGACGAGACAACGCCAGCCAGCGATCCCCGTACATCAACACTACCATCCCACTCAAACTGCGGGACAAATTACAAATGTGTAGGAAGGAACTGCAGATGCTGGTTTAAATCGAAGATAGGCACAAAATGCTGGAGTAACTCAGCGGGACTGGCAGCATCTCTGGATGATGTTCGGGTCGAGGCCCTTCAGACAGAATTACAATCTTTTACCAAAGCCAATTAACCTGCAACCCTGTACGCCTGTGGATTGTGGGAAGAAACAGGAGGTCCTGAGGATGGGTCATGGTACTTGGTCATGGGTCGTGCATACAAACCCGTGCTGCCTCAAATAAGACAATAGGTGCAGGAGTAGGGCATTTGGCCCTTGGTGCCAGCACCGCCATTCACCGTGATCATGGCTGATCATCCACAATCAGTACCCCGTTCCTGCCCTCTCCCCATATCCCTTGACTCCGCTGTCTTTAAGAGCTCTATCTAACTCTTGAAAGCATCCAGAGAATTGGCCTCCACTGCCTTCTGAGGCAGAGAATTCCAGATTCATGACTCTGGGTGGAAAACTTTTTCCTCGTCTCCCTCCGTTCTAAATGGCCGACCCCTTATTCTTAAACGTATTGCACACCTCAACTTGCTTCAAGAGAGAGTTAGAGCTCTAGGGGCTAGCAAAATCAAGGGATATGGGGAGAAGGCATGCACGGGTTACTAATTGTGGATGATCAGTCATGATCACAATGAATGGCGGTGCTGGTTCGAAGGGCCAAATGGCCTCCTGCGCCTATTTTCTATGCTTCTATGACTGAAATTTGCAGTGTTAATATTACCATTTCCATCAGTGGTGGCTCGGTAGTTTGTTCTCCTGCTCACGTCTTGCTCATCCTGGACTTGCTTGTGATCTGTATTCAGTGAATGCTGCAGCGAAAAGACAGGGTGGTTGTCTTGGGAGCTGCTGCTGCTTTTAAGAAGTGACGGGCATTGAAGGCAAGCCTAATGTATGCCGCCTTTCCCATCTACTTGTGCTGCCACCTTCAGCGACCCTTCTGCGCGTCAATGCTGTTGTGGGTCTGTTCACTGTGTGAAGGTAGTTAGAATTGTATGAAGGTAGGTTGTATTGTCTGGCCTAACAAGGGGTATTTTACATTTGCAGAGTAACTGGACTGAGATTGTTGATAACTTTGATGACATGAATCTACGTGAAAACCTCCTTCGTGGAATCTACGCCTATGGGTTTGAGAAGCCATCTGCAATCCAGCAACGTGCCATTCTTCCCTGCATCAGGGGTAAGCATTCAACCTGGTGTTATGATAGTGGGGCCAGTGTACGGGCTGGTCGCGGGTGGGGGGGGGGGGGGGGGTGACACTGCGTTGCGGGAGCTTTGTTCTCTGGTCCCTTGATCGAAGCCTGCCTTCTATCCCCAGTCTGGGCAAGGAGTTACCTTTAACTAAAATGGTAACATTTCTTAATCAGACTTGGGGTATAACAATCGGCCCTCGTTCATCTCAGCGTATTCCTTCAGTGAGTGCCTGCTGATTCATGCTGTGGCCACAAGATGTTCCCGTGTTTAGGTGTGAGCCGCCCTAGACTGGGTGACCGTCTGTGACTCTCTGCCTCTCCCCTCCAGAGTACGATGTCATTGCCCAGGCACAGTCTGGGACGGGCAAGACGGCCACCTTTGCTATCTCCATCTTGCAGCAGCTGGATGTGGATCTGAAGGAGACGCAGGCGTTGGTCCTGGCCCCCACCAGGGAGCTCGCTCTGCAGGTAGCTCGCTCTTGATTGTTATCATCCTTTGTTTGTTCTATTCATGGGACTGCTGTTGTACGTAGTTTAGAGACACAGCGCGGAAACAGGCCCATTCGGCCCAACGGGTCTGCGCCGACCAGCGATCCCCGCTCATTAACACTATCCTACGCACACCAGGGCTAATTTTTACATTTACCAAGCCAATTAATCTACAAACCTGCACGTCTTTGGAGTGTGGGAGGAAACCGACGATATCGGAGAAAACCCATGCAGGTCACGGGGAGAACGTGCAAACTCGGTACAGACAGCACCCGTAGTCGGGATGGAACCCGGGTCTCCGGCGCTGCAAGGCAGCAACTCTTAACGCTGTGCCACCGTACCGAACGTAGAATGGTACAGCACAGGAGAACAGGCCCTTAAGCACAGTATTTGATCCACGATAGACTTTACTTTAGACATACACTACGACGATTTGCAACAAACAGAAGCCAATTAAACCATGGGGTCACTGGGTGGACTTAAGGTCTCCTCAACCTCCTCGAAACATTTGGTCTTCCTGTGGAAATCTATCCCAAGTCTGTCCAACCCTGTAACTAATACCCCCTAAGCCATGCAGCATCCCAATACTCCACCTCTGCACCCTCTCCACAGCCTTCCTGTAATGGGGTGCCCAGAACTACACGCGCCACTCCAGATTCGGCCGAACCAAACTCTTAAAAATAAAAAAAAAGACTGAAGAAAGACACAAAATGCTGGAGTAACTCAGCGGGTCAGGCAGCATCTCGGGAGAGAAGGAATGGGTGACGTTTCGCGTCAGTCTGAAGAAGGGTCTCAACCCGAAACGTCACCCGTTCCTTCTCTCCCGGGATGCTGCCTGACCCGCCGAGTTACTCCAGCATTTTGCACCTACCTTCAGGCTGGCTCTCAAGCTAACCACGTTCCTGTACTTGCCTCAGATTCAGAAGGTGATCGTGGCTTTGGGAGACTACATGGGAGGAACCTGCTCCTCCTGTATCGGCGGCACCAGCATCAGGAATGACATGCAGAAGTTCCAGCTGGAACCCCCGCACATTGTTGTCGGGACCCCAGGCCGAGTGTTTGATATGATGAACCGTCAGCATCTTTGTAAGTGTCCCCAACGCTGGAGTCATTCTGCCAGGCTCCTTAGGAGTGTGCGTGCTTGTGTGGTAGCCTAACTTAGTGGGTGGCTCAGAATCGGGTGTGACTTTGGGGTTGATTGATTCTTGGTCATACGACACGGAAACAGGCCATTCGGCCCAAGTTGCCCCATCTACACGAGTCCCGCCTGCCAGTGTAGATGGGGCAAGTTGAATCGAAGTCTCAACCCGAAACGTCGCCCATTCCTTTTCCCGAGATGCTGCCTGTTCTGACTTACTCCAGCATTTTGTGTGTGTATCTCCTATCCTGTCCAATACCCGAACATGCCTTAACGACCTCTTCGAAGGTCCCACAAAATGCTGGAGTAACTCAGCAGGTCTGGCAGCATCTAGGAGAGGGAATGGGTGACGTTTCGGGTCGTCGTTCAACGTTCCGTTGTCTGTATACATGACAATTAAACCACCTCTTCTGGCTGCTCGTACCTGTCCAAAGCATACACCAAAGGAAGAGGTGCTTCGGCCCACTGAGTCCACGCCAACCATCATTCACCTAAGTTCGCGCTGACTAATATTTTCACGTTACTAACTTTTTTAAAACGACCCGTTTTAGTGCTGTTGAAACATTTCAACGTTTCGTTGTCGGTATACATGACAATTAAACGCTGCAGTGTTTAGTTTGAAGATACAGCGTGGAAAGGGCCTTTCAGCCCACCACGTTCACACCAGCTATATCTTATCCCCCATTTCCTACGCGTTAACGGCTATTTAAACCCCACACATGGGGGGGGGGGGGGGCAGAGTCGGATGTACAGCTTCCAAACTGATGTATACGATGCAATAGAACTTTACTCATCCCCAGAGGGAGATTGGTGTGCCGATAAATAGCCACAACATACAACAAGGTACGCAGAAACTTGAAAATTAAATTAAATTAAAAGTGAGCGGGGGGAAAAAAGACAAACGACTGTTGGCTGGCACAGCGCTTTAACCGGAACATACAAACAAACAGACACAGACTCAGAGGGTTCGACGACTAGAGTGGCCCCGACCACACCAGGTTCCCATTTGTTCTCCCACCGTTCTTCGCGCCAGGTCCCCATTGACTTCTCTTCCCCCCCACAGACCGCTGATCGTGGGTCAATCGCACCGCACAGCCCCACTGATGTTTAGGCGATGTTTCGAGCGGATGGATAGATGTAGTTCTGTATTCCCAGACCGGATTGCATCGATGAAGCCGGATAGCACACTGCTGGGGTAACTTGGTGGACTGACGGGTTTTATTTTAATTTGCAGCCACAAGGTACATCAAGATGTTTGTTTTGGATGAAGCGGATGAGATGCTGAGCAGAGGGTTCAAGGACCAGATCTATGAGATATTCCAGAAGCTGAACACTTCCATTCAGGTACTCCCACAGCAGCACAGTGCGCGGCAGTCTCACTGTTTAGCTGATGTTGTGTGTAGAGCTCGTGTGGATGCAAGGATCTGACTCACATTTTGTTGCACCTTAAAATGTTTCCGTCGATGCAGCTCTCAGATGACGTGCCAAATGTTTTTCCTAAGGTGGACACAAAATGGTGGAGTAACTCAGCGGGTCAGGCAGCATCTCGGGAGAGAAGGAATGGGTGATGCTTCGTTTCGAGACCCTTCTTCGGACCTGAAACGTCACCCATTCCTTCTCTCCCGAGATGCCGCCTGACCTGCTGAGTTACTCCACCATTTTGTGTCTTGCCTTCGATTTTAATCGGCATCTGCAATTTTTTTTTGCCGACAAAGTGATTTTTCTAATCGGATTGTCCTTTGCAAGCGTCCTGTTGGAGTTGGGATCCTTGGATAAACTCTGACGTTCTCATCAGTGACAGCAGGATTTGTTGGGACATAGATTAATCGCCGCCCGTTGACATGGGAGAAGTGGACCTCTTTCTTAATGTCCGGTTCTTCGACCTGTCGATGTGGCGGCACACTGTGAGCGAGCAGACTCTCAATGGGCCGAGTGGTTGTCGTGGTCTGACTGCCTTCTCTCCCGACAGGTGGTGCTGCTGTCGGCCACCATGCCGTCGGACGTCCTGGAGGTGACCAAGAAGTTCATGCGTGACCCCATCCGCATCCTCGTGAAGAAGGAGGAGCTGACTCTGGAGGGCATCCGGCAGTTCTACATCAACGTGGAGCGAGAGGTGAGTGAGGGGCTAGTGTGGATGGGGGGGTGGGGCGATCAGGGAGCTTTCTGTTTCTGCGTCAGCTTTTAGTGCTGCACTCGGGCTCAGCCCCTGGTAGAACGACGATCTGCACTCCACTGTGTACAACTCCCCCCGTAGTTGTCCATAACTACGTTGCAGAGACATTTCATGAGTTTATTACTGCCAAATACCCTCTCTCTCGCTCGAGATTAAACTTAAATAGGTGGACAAAGTGCTGGAGTAACTGGCCGGATAAGGATAGGTGACGTTTCTGGTCTTCGGTGGTAAGATTGAAGTTTGCAGTGTGGTTGCTGGGAAGAGGTTGTTCTTGAACTTGGGCGTTATGGTGTTCAGGCTCCTGTACCACCTTCCCAATGGATAGCGACGAGACTCGGGCCCTCAAGTCCTGGCAGCGTCCTCGTAAATCTTCTCCGCGCCCTTCCGGTAGCAGAGTGACCGAAACTGAGCACGACAATCCAGGTGTAGCCTCACTAATACCCCACCTTCTGTGAGACTGTCAACCACCATTCAGTTTTATGAATTATGTCCTCCCAAGATGCAAGTTAAAAAGCTTATGAGGAGGGGGGGGGGGGCAAATGAAGGCAGGGGGTGTTTAATTGTGACCGTGGGCAGGATGGTGTGGGTCTTTGATATTGGTTGCCTTGACTCTTGGTGGTGGGCAGGGTGGTGAAAACACCTTTGTCACCTCCCATCAAACGCGACAAAATACAGTGGGTTTAGTTTAGGAAGATGGGTCCTGACCCAGAACATCATCTATATGCGACGCAACCTGACCCCGAGTTACTCCAGCACTTTGCGTCTATCTTTGGTGTTTAATGGTAAGTGGTTTGAGTAGGTATTGCGTGTGTGGGCCCTGGGTGCTGATGTTTGATCGTGGACCTTTGCCTCTGCTTGCCCCCAGGAGTGGAAGCTGGACACGCTGTGCGATCTGTACGAGACTCTGACTATCACTCAGGCTGTGATCTTCATCAACACCAGGAGGAAGGTGGATTGGCTGACTGAGAAGATGTTGGCCAGGGACTTTACAGTTTCTGCTTTGGTAAGCGGCACTTTACAGGGTCTGACGTGTTGCTGCCGTGACCGATGGGTTGAGGTGACCCGTACGTTGCTGCAGGTTTTCATTGATCAGCCGGCTGACGTGCGCCTGCCTTTATTTACAGCACGGTGACATGGAGCAGAAGGAGAGGGATCTCATCATGCGAGAGTTCCGCTCTGGATCCAGCCGCGTTCTCATTACCACTGACTTGCTGGTGAGTGAGTGAGTGAATAGGCTGGTCGTTTACAGTTGTTGTATCAAACCACGTAGAGACAAGACAGGCCCTTCCTCCCAATGTGTTCATGCAGGCCGAGATTCCCCGCCTGCCTGCGTTTGGCCCGTCTCCCTCTAAACCTGTGCCGTTAAATATTGTTATAATACCTGCCATAACTACCTCCTCTGGCAGCTCTAAGCCCACCACCCTCTGTGGGTGGGGAAAAAAGCCCTATTAAATCTTGATTCCTGTGCACTGAATAAAAGTGTCTGAAGAAGGGTCTCGACCTGAAACGTCACCCATTCCTTCCCTCCAGAGATGCTGCCTGACCCGCCGAGTTACTGCAGCATCTTGTGTCCCCCAAAAGATTGTGCGTGCTCCCTATCGGTTCTTCTCATGAATTTGTGATCGCCCCGGGGAATAAAGAGTGTGGTGACGTGCTGCTGCCTGGTGGCCCGCTGACCCTCTAGTGCGGGCGGCTGCTGTAACTCCAGCTCCGTACGGAGACCAGAATGTCTGACGGCTCTGCCCCTTTGTTTCAGGCCCGCGGGATTGATGTGCAGCAAGTCTCCCTGGTCATTAACTACGATCTGCCTTCGAACCGCGAGAACTATATTCACAGGTGAGTAATCGGCCCTGAGCTTTTTCTTGTTCCCCAGCTGCAGTACACAAGCTCTTCCCACTCTCAGTCCCCCCCTCGTTCCCCAGCTGCCGTACATAGTAAATATGTGCAGGAGGAGGCCATTTGGCCCTTCGAGCCAGCACCGCCATTCATTGTGATCATGGCTGATCATCCACACTCAGTAACCCGTGCCTGCCTTCTCCCCTTACCCCTCGATTCCGCTAGCCCCTAGAGCTCTATCTAACTCCAGTGAATTGGCCTCCACTGCCCTCTGTGGCAGAGAATTCCACAAATTCACAACTCTCTGGGTGAAAAAGTTTTTTTTCTCGCCTCGGTTTTAAATGGCCTCCCCTTTACCCGAGCTCTTCCCCCACTCACCGAGTCTCTCTCTCCCCACTCGTTCCTCCCACAGAATCGGCCGCGGTGGCCGTTTTGGGCGCAAAGGCGTCGCTATCAACCTGATCACGGAAGAGGATCGGAGGACCCTTCGTGACATTGAGTCGTTCTACAACACTACTGTGGATGAGATGCCCATGAACGTGGCTGACCTGATCTAAGTTGGTTTTTTGCAGAGGCTGTGATTGAGGCTGTGAATGCTGACTGTTTTACCTGCAATCCCAGATTCTATTTAAAACTGTTCACCTGGATGCTCAGAACTGATCATTGTGTATAACACTGTCGGTGGTCAGCTTGGTTTTGGAGGCATTCCTTGTTCTTCCTCCTGGAAAGGCTCAGACTGGTAAGGGGTGGGGTAAAAGAAAAATAAGTATGGGGTCATTAAAAAATCTGGGTAAGTACCTTTTCAGGCCCAGTCTTATCTTAGATGTAGTAGCGTTAGATATTCTTCATCATGTAACCATGTACTTGCGGGCCAGGAAATATCACCATTGTTTGAAGTCTGCCAACTTCGTGAAGCCGGCTTACTTCAGGATAATGTTTGAAGGATTTGTAGTGCAGTGTGGGATAGCATTCTGGGTGTGTGTGCTAATCACAGACAGACAGTGTACAAATCTTGCATTCTGTATAGTATTTATTAAATGGCGTTCAATAAATTTGTATTTGTTTATGTGCGTTGTTCTGGGAATCTTCAATGGTCTGGATAACCCCCCCCTCTCCTGGGCTGTCTGAGCAGGAGAGTGGTGGATTTTTTAGTGTAACGGGCCTCTTCGCCAATGCTTCCTCCTCCCCAGCCCGGATTTCCGTAGGGGGCTGGAGTCACAGTAGCTTGCGCACAGCATCAGCGATGCCTGTTTAGCCTTCTGGACGCCAAAACGTATAGTGTGCATCAGGCCAGCCTGTGGCCGCCTCTCTCTCACCTGCCCGCCCGCCCGCCCTCTTGTTTCAATGCAGTAAATTGGTCTTTTGTGCCCTGCAGCGCTGTTGAGCTCGGCTTGTGTGTGGCTGCAGAATAGTCTCCCATGTATTCTGTGGATGTTGCACTTTATAAATCCATGTACTATCGAACATTAAACTTGGTAAACACCCACCTCTGCTGTTTGCTTACGTTTTTCCCATCGCTATTCTGCTCGGTGGCATCTTGATGTGCGGGGAGGGAGGGGTGATCGGCATGGACTGAGCGGGTTTAGGATGGATTGCTTTATTCGAGTGTACGGAGGAACTGCAGATGCTGGTTTAAACCAAAGATGGACACAAAAAGCTGGAGTAACTCAGTGGTACAGGAAGAAGGGTCTCGACCCAAAACGTCACCCATTCCTTCTCTCCAGAGATGCTGCCAGTCCCTCTGAGTTACTCCAGCATTCTGTGTCTTTATCTTTGCTTTATTCATAATCGTATGGGGGGAACACAAAGGGTGACACAGTGGTAGAGTTGCTGCCTCACAGCGCCAGAAACCCAGGTTCGATCTTGACTCCGGATGCTGTCCGCAGAGTTTTCTCTGGTTTGAAGGTTAATTGGCTTGGTGTAAATGTGTGTAGGGTATGTGGGGATCGCTGGTCGGTGTGGACTCGGAAGGACCTGTTTCTGTTCCGGGGGCAGCTTCGTATCTCGAGTGGGGAGAGTCACAAACGATGGGCTTAGCTATAAAGCACAAGAAACGTGGAGTGCCGGCATTTCTGAAGAGCTGATCACTGGAATCCGATATATCCCCCCCCCCCCCCCCCCCCCCAAGTAGAGAGAAGATGGATGGATATTTGAAAGCACGGATTCGAAGGTTCTGGGACCAAACAAGACCCGAAACTTGCTTGGCCTTTTGTGATGTTGGGTGACGTCAGGCTTGAGGGAACTGCTCCCTATTTCCCCCCCCGACATATTTGCTGCAGCCCCCATAAGGACAGGGAAGAGTTGCTGACACAGAGGCTGCGGCCTTTGTTTTGTGGGTGTGACACTCCCAACTAAGGGTGGCGCAGCGGTAGACTTGCTGCCTCACAGCGCCAGAGTCCCGGGTTATCACGTGTCCGTTTCTCCCACAGGGTCTGCCTGACTTTGTAGGATCCATTGCAAAGCACGAACGTTCCCCCAACACTTCATCCCCAACCTCTTCATCCATCACATGCTGCCTGACCCGCTGAGTTACTCCCAGTGCTTCAGTTTAATTTAGAGAAACAGGCCCAGAGTCCCTGCGACCCCATACACTAACACTATCCTACACGTTTACAATATTTACCATCTGTACAATATTATGTTTACAATATTTAAGTCTGTACGTCTTTGGAATGTGGGAGGATAGTAGGAACACCCGGAGAAAACCCACACGGGTCACGGAGAGAACGTACGAGCTCTGTACAGACAGCGCCCGTAGTCAGGATTGAACCTGGGTCTCTGGCGGTAGAGTTGCTGCCATCCAGATTCGATCCCGACTACGGGTGCTGCCTGTACGGAGTTTGCACGCTCTCCCCGTGACCTGCGTGGGTTTCCTCCGAGATCTTCGGTTTCCTCCCACGCTCCAAAGGCGTAGAGGTTTGTAGGTTAATTGGCTTGGTAAATGTAGAGATTGTTCAATAGTGGGTTTAGGATAGTGTTGGTGTGCGGGGATCGCTGGTCGGCGCGGGCCGAGGGGGGCCTGGGTCTGTTTGCAAGGGTTGACTCTTCAATAAGGTTCCACCTCTGGGCACCCATCCCTTGTCGACGAACATTCGAAGGGACTGTTCTCTCTCTGACTTCCTAATCTGCATTTCCGTCCCCACCAACAACCCTGGCAGATTTGCAACATAAAATGGCTGTAAGCTGTGGGGTTTTTTTTGTAGACAAAATGGTGCTGGTAAATAAAAAGCTAGCAAGGCTAGTGATTCATTGAAAGGCACAGCAGGGCAACAGGCCCTTCGGCCCACTGAATCCGCGATGACCATCGATCAACTTCGCACCAGTCACATAGAAAATAGGTGCAGGCCGTTCGGCCCTTTGGGCCAGTATGATCATCCAGAATCAGTACCCCGTTCCTGCTTTCTCCCCCTATCCCTTGATTGTTACCCCCAAGGCTAACTCCCTCTATGTTATCCCACTTTCTCATCCATGCCCTACATGCTCGGGACAATATTGGCCAATGGTTCTATCCTGCACACTAGGGCCAATTCATCTACGAACCTTCCACCCGTCCCTTCCTACCCAACCCAACCCACCCCGGGCACTTTCCCCTGCAACCGCACGAGATGCAACACCTGTCCCTTTACCTCCCCCCTCAACTCCATCCAAGGACCCAAACAGTCTTTCCAGGTGAGACAGAGGTTCACCTGCACCTCCTCCAACCTCATCTATTGCATCCGCTGCTCCGGATGTCAACTTATTTACATCGGCGAAACCAAGCGCAGGCTCGGCGATCGCCTCGCTCGACACCTGCGCTCGGTCCGCATTGACCAAACTGATCTCCCGGTGGCTGAGCACTTCAACTCCCACTCCCAGTCTGACCTTTCTCCTCCAGTGCCATAGTGAGGCCCACCGGAAATTGGAGGAACAGCACCTCATATTTCGCCTGGGCAGCTTGCAGCCCAGTGGTATGATCGTCGACTTCTCCAACTTTAGATAGTTCCTCTGTTCATCTCTTCCCCTCCTCCTTCCCAGTTCTCCCTCTATCTTCCTGTCTCCACCTATATCCTTTGTCCCGCCCCCCTGACATCAGTCTGAAGAAGGGTCTCGACCCGAAACGTCACCCATTCCTTCTCTCCTGAGATGCTGCCTGACCTGCTGAGTTACTCCAGCATTTTGTGAATAAATACCTTCGATTTGTACCAGCATCTGCAGTTATCTTCTTATATTATTCATCTACGAACCTGCACCCAAGTTTGGAGTGTGGGAGAAGACTGGAGCACCTGGAGAAAACCCACGTGGTCACAGGGAGAATGTACAAACAGTACGGAAAGCAGAGGGAGGAAAGATTTCATAGGAACCTGAGGGGCAACCTTTTTACACAAAGGGTGGTGGCTATATGAAATGAGCTGCCGGAAAAGGTAGCTGAGAGAGAGGTACCATCGCGTTTAAGAAACATTCAGACAGATACACAGGTAAAAGATGGTTTGGAGGGATATGGACACAATAGAAAATAGGTGCAGAAGGAGGCCATTCGGCCCTTCGAGCCTGTACGCACCGCCATTCAATGTGTTCATGGCTGATCATTCTCAATCAGTACCCCGTTCCTGCCTTCTCCCCGTTCCCCCTGACTCCGCTATCCTTAAGAGCTCTATCTAGCTCTCTCTTGAATGCATTCAGAGAATTGGCCTCCACTGCCTTCTGAGGCAGAGAATTCCACAGATTCACAACTCTCTGACTGAAAAAGTTTTTCCTCATCTCCGTCCTAAATGGCCTACCCCTTATTCTTAAGCTGTGTGGCCCCCTGGTTCTGGACTCCCCCAACATTGGGAACATGTTTCCTGCCTCTAACGTGTCCAACCCCTTAATAATCTTATACGTTTCGATAAGATCCCCCCTCATCCTTCTAAATTCCAGTGCATACAAGCCTAGTCGCTCCAGTCTTTCAACGTACGACAGTCCCGCCATTCCGGGAATTAACCTAGTGAACCTACGCTGCACGCCCTCAATAGCAAGAATGTCCTTCCTCAAATTTGGAGACCAAAACTGCACACAGTACTCCAGGTACGGTCTCACTAGGGCCCTGTACAACTGCAGAAGGACCTCTTTGCTCCTATACACAACTCCTCTTGTTATGAAGGCCAACATTCCATTGGCTTTCTTCACCGCCTGCTGTACCTGCATGCTTCCTTTCAGTGAATTAACCTAGTAAACCAACGCTGCACGCCCTCAATAGCAAGAATATATCCTTGCAGGCACGGTCAGCATGAGCAAGTTGGGCCAAAGGGCCTGTATCCACGCTGTAGAACCTGACACATCTGTAACTTGTCCAACAACGGTGGTGTCATCGGCGAAGATGCTTGGCAACGCAGCACAGGGAGTTCCCTGTTTGGAGAAGGGTCCCCACCCGAAACATCACCGATTTATATTTTTCCAGGCATGCTGCCTGACCTGCTGAGTTACTCCAGCGTTCTGTGTCTGTCTCTGATACGCAGTCTGGGTTTCCACCTCCACCAGGTGGTGCTGTCAACACATGAACGGTGGGAAGACAAGACACAAAAGATGCTGGAGTCACTCAGCGGGTCAGGCAGCATCTGTGGAGAGAAGGAATGGTAGACGTTTCGGGTCGAGACCCTTCTTCAGACTGAGGGTCGGGGGAATGGGAAACAAGAGATATAGACATAGAAAATAGGTGCAGGAGTAGGCCATTCGGCCCTTCGAGCCTGTACGCACCGTCATTCAATCTGATCATGGCTGATCATCCAACTCAGTATCCCGTACCTGCCTTCTCTCCATACCCCCTGATCCATTTAGCCACAAGGGCCACATCTAACTCCCTCTTAAATATAGCCAATGAACTGGCCTCAACTACCTTCTGTGGCAGAGAATTCCACAGATTCACAACTCTCTGACTGAAAAACTTTTTCCTCATCTCCGTCCTAAATGGCCTACCCCTTATTCTTAAGCTGTGTGGCCCCTGGTTCTGGACTTCCCCCAACATTGGGAACATGTTTCCTGCCTCTAACGTGTCCAACCCCTTAATAATCTTATACGTTTCGATAAGATCCCCCCTCATCCTTCTAAATTCCAGTGCATACAAGCCTAGTCGCTCCAGTCTTTCAACGTACGACAGTCCCGCCATTCCGGGAATTAACCTAGTAAACCTACGCTGCACGCCCTCAATAGCAAGAATATCCTTCCTCAAATTTGGAGACCAAAACTGCACACGGTACTCCAGGTGCGGTCTCACCAGGGCCCTGTACAACTGCAGAAGGACCTCTGTGCTCCTATACTCAACTCCTCTTGTTGTGAAGGCCAACATTCCATTGGCTTTCTTCACTGCCTGCTGTACCTGCATGCTTCCTTTCAGTGAATTAACCCAGTAAACCTACGCTGCACGCCCTCAGCACCCCGTTCCTCGAGTCTGCGCCGACCAGCGATCCCCGCACACCAACACTATCCTGCACAATTTACACAAACGCCAAGCCAATTAAGCTACAAACCTGCACGTCTTTGGAGCGTGGGAGGCAACCGAAGATCTCAGAGAAAACCCGCTGGGAGAACGTACAAACTCCGTACAGACAGCGCCCGTGGTCGGGATGGAACCCGGGTCTCCGGCGCTGTAAGGCAGCAACTCTACCGCCGCGCCACCGTGCGTGTCTAGGACGGAAGTAGTACAGGAAAATAACTGCAGATGCTGGTTCAAATTGAAGGTAGACACAAAATGCTGGAGTAACTCAGCGGGTCAGGCAGCATCTCTGGAGAGAAGGAATGGGTGACGTTTCGGGTCGAGACATTGAAACATAGAAAATAGGTGCAGGAGTAGGCCATTCGGCCCTTCGAGCCTGTACGCACCGCCATTCAATATGATCATGGCTGATCATCCAACTCAGTATCCTGTATCTGCCTTCTCTCCATACCCCCTGATCCCTTTAGCCACAAGGGCCACATCTAACTCCCTCTTAAATACAGCCAATGAACTGGCCTCAACTACCTTCTGTGGCAGAGAATTCCACAGATTCACCACTCTCTGTGTGAAAAAAAAAGGTTCTCATCTCGGTCCTAAAAGACTTCCCCCTTATCCTTAAACTGTGACCCCTTGTTCTGGACTTCCCCAACATCGGGAACATTCTTCCTGCATCTAGCCTGTCCAACCCCTTAAGAATTTTGTACGTTTCTATAAGATCCCCCCTCAATCTCCTAAATTCCAGCGAGTACAAGCCGAGTCTATCCAATCTTTCTTCATATGAAAGTCCTGCCATCCCAGGAATCAATCTGGTGAACCTTCTCTGTACTCCCTCTATGGCAAGAATGTCTTTCCTCAGATTAGGAGACCAAAACTGTACGCAATACTCCAGGTGTGGTCTCACCAACGCCCTGTACAACTGCAGCAGAACCTCCCTGCTCCTATACTCAAATCCCCTCGCTATGAATGCGCTTGAGAAGGGTCGCCCATTCCTTCTGTCCCGAGATGCTGCCTGACCCGCTGAATCTCTCCAGCATTTTGTGTCTACCCAGGATAGAATTAGTGATCGCTGATCATCGAGGTGAAAGGGCTGTCTCTCTAGACTAAACTAAATGAGTCCACTCCATTCTGTTAACCCTCCCCATCCTTCCTGTAAAGGTAGCCACCAGAACTGCATGCAATACTGCAACTGTGGCCTGACCAATATTTTCTGCCCGATATTTTCAGTTTCTATGGAGCTGCATCGTGATTTCCTGACATCAGTGGGTGGGACAGACCAAAGCCTGGCCAAAACTCGGGGCATTTCCTGATTTGCAGGATCGTAGCTGAGGCCAGCTCTTTCCCATTTCTCGTGCAAGGCCATCAGGCTTACTTGCAACCACTGATGATGCTGCAGTGAACACATGACAGTGAATCAGACACAAAACAAGAGGCCAGATCTGGCCAAGAGGCAGGCTTAGGAAAGAGCTGCAGAGACTCAAACCAAAGACAAGACGCAAATTGCTGGAGCAACTTAGACAATAGACAACAGGTGCAGGAGGAGGCCATTCGGCCCTTCGAGCCTGTACGCACCGCCATTCAATGTGATCATGGCTGATCATTCTCAATCAGTGCCCCGTTCCTGCCTTCTCCCCATACCCCCTGACTCCGCTATCCTTAAGAGCTCTATCCAGCTCTCTCTTGAATGCATTCAGAGAATTGGCCTCCACTGCCTTCTGAGGCAGAGAATTCCACAGATTCACAACTCTCTGACTGAAAACTTTTTCCTCATCTCCGTCCTAAATGGCCTACCCCTTATTCTTAAACTGTGTGGCCCCTTGTTCTGGACTCCCCCAACATTGGGAACATGTTTCCTGCCTCTAACGTGTCCAACCCCCTAATAATCTTATACGTTTCGATAAGATCTCCTCTCATCCTTCTAAATTCCAGTGCATACAAGCCTAGTCGCTCCAGTCTTTCAACGTACGACAGTCCCGCCATTCCGGGAATTAACCTAGTAAACCTACGCTGCACGCCCTCAATAGCAAGAATATCCTTCCTCAAATTTGGAGACCAAAACTGCACACGGTACTCCAGGTGCGGTCTCACTAGGGCCCTGTACAACTGCAGAAGGACCTCTTTGCTCCTAGACTCAACTCCTCTTGTTGTGAAGGCCAACATTCCATTGGCTTTCTTCACTGCCTGCTGTACCTGCATGCTTCCTTTCAGTGAATTAACCCAGTAAACCTACGCTGCACGCCCTCAGTACCCCGTTCCTCGAGTCTGCGCCGACCAGCGATCCCCGCACACCAACACTATCCTGCACAATTTACACAAACGCCAAGCCAATTAAGCTACAAACCTGCACGTCTTTGGAGCGTGGGAGGCAACCGAAGATCTCAGAGAAAACCCGCGGGGAGAACGTACAAACTCCGTACAGACAGCGCCCGTGGTCGGGATGGAACCCGGGTCTCCGGCGCTGTAAGGCAGCAACTCTACCGCCGTGCCACCGTGCGTGTCTAGGGTAGAACTAGTGCAGGAAAATAACTGCAGATGCTGGTTCAAATTGAAGGTAGACACAAAATGCTGGAGTAACTCAGCGGGTCAGGCAGCATCTCTGGAGAGAAGGAATGGGTGACGTTTCGGGTCGAGACATTGAAACATAGAAAATAGGTGCAGGAGTAGGCCATTCGGCCCTTCGAGCCTGTACGCACCGCCATTCAATATGATCATGGCTGATCATCCAACTCAGTATCCTGTATCTGCCTTCTCTCCATACCCCCTGATCCCTTTAGCCACAAGGGCCACATCTAACTCCCTCTTAAATATAGCCAATGAACCGGCCTCAACTACCTTCTGTGGCAGAGAATTCCACAGATTCACCACTCTCTGTGTGAAAAAAAAAGGTTCTCATCTCGGTCATAAAAGACTTCCCCCTTATCCTTAAACTGTGACCCCTTGTTCTGGACTTCCCCAACATCGGGAACAATCTTCCTGCATCTAGCCTGTCCAACCCCTTAAGAATTTTGTACGTTTCTATAAGATCCCCCCTCAATCTCCTAAATTCCAGCGAGTACAAGCCGAGTCTATCCAGTCTTTCTTCATATGAAAGTCCTGCCATCCCAGGAATCAATCTGGTGAACCTTCTCTGTGCTCCCTCTATGGCAAGAATGTCTTTCCTCAGATTAGGAGACCAAAACTGTACGCAATACTCCAGGTGCGGTCTCACCAATGCCCTGTACAACTGCAGCAGAACCTCCCTGCTCCTATACTCAAATCCCCTCGCTATGAATGCGCTTGAGAAGGGTCGCCCATTCCTTCTCTCCCGAGATGCTGCCTGACCCGCTGAATCTCTCCAGCATTTTGTGTCTACCCAGGATAGAATTAGTGATCGCTGATCATCGAGGTGAAAGGGCTGTCTCGCTAGACTAAACTAAATGAGTCCACTCCATTCTGTTAACCCTCCCCATCCTTCCTGTAAAGGTAGCCACCAGAACTGCATGCAGTATTGCAACTGTGGCCTGACCAATATTTTCTGCCCGGTATTTTCAGTTTCTATGGAGCTGCATCGTGATTTCCTGACATCAGTGGGTGGGACAGACCAAAGCCTGGCCAAAACTCAGGGCATTTCCTGATTTGCAGGATCGTAGCTGAGGCCAGCTCTTTCCCATTTCTCGTGCAAGGCCATCAGGCTTACTTGCAACCACTGATGATGCTGCAGTGAACACATGACAGTGAATCAGACACAAAACAAGAGGCCAGATCTGGCCAAGAGGCAGGCTTAGGAAAGAGCTGCAGAGACTCAAACCAAAGACAAGACGCAATTTGCTGGAGTAACTTAGACAATAGACAACAGGTGCAGGAGGAGGCCATTCGGCCCTTCGAGACTGTACGCACCGCCATTCAATGTGATCATGGCTGATCATTCTCAATCAGTACCCCGTTCCTGCCTTCTCCCCGTACCCCCTGACTCCGCTATCCTTAAGAGCTCTATCCAGCTCTCTCTTGAATGCATTCAGAGAATTGGCCTCCACTGCCTTCTGAGGCAGAGAATTCCACAGATTCACAACTCTCTGACTGAAAATGTTTTATAATTGATTACAATGCATATAACAACAACAGTAAACCCCCCCATCCCTCCCCTCCCCTACATAATCATAAAAACAAACAAATAAATAAATAAAAATACATTAAAGTAATTTTCACAAGTCAAATATTTCAGTATTTTCACTGCTGGATTCACTGAAGGTACAAAAGCCTGTGGCATTGAGGGGATAGTTTTACTTGTCCTTAATCAAACCTTTCCTCCAATTCGACGACACAGAAAAAATCATTCACGCTTTCATTTCCTCCCTCCTAGACTACTGCAACTCCCTATACACTGGGATCAGCCAATCTTCCCTGTCCCGCCTGCAACTGGTCCAAAACGCCGCCGCAGCGAGTCTCCTGACGGGTACCCGTAAAAGGGACCACATCACCCCGATGATTCTGGCCTCTCTCCACTGGCTCCCTGTACGGTACAGAATCAACTTCAAGCTCCTCCTATTCACGTATAAAGCCCTAAATGGACACTCCCCCCCCCCCCTCCCCCCACATCAAAAATCTTCTAACCCCCTCTCTAACTCCAGGTCCCTCAGGTCGGCCGACTTGGGGCTACTCACTATCCCGCGGTCTAGGCTTAAGCTCAGGGGTGACCGCGCTTTTGCGGTTGCAGCTCCTAGACTGTGGAACAGCATCCCTCTCCCCATCAGAACTGCCCCCTCCATCGACTCCTTTAAGTCCAGGCTCAAAACCTATTTCTACTCCCTAGCGTTTGAGGCTCATTGAGGAGGCGCTGTGAACTGTTTGTGTGCTACTGTATGTTTCATTTTTTCCCTTAGTACCTAATCAGATGGACAGCACTTTGGTCAACGTGGGTTGTTTTTAAATGTGCTATACAAATAAAATTGACTTGACTTGACTTAATATGCTACAGCACTGGGTTCCATATGTTGAAGAACTTTTGAAGGTTGCCAGACAATTCATATCTCAACCTCTCTACGTGTAAGATGCCCATTAATTCTCTTAACCAAGTCTCAAACTGAGGAGCAGAGTCTGATTTCCATAGTTTCAAAATACATCTGTTGGCAATTACAATAACATAAACCAAGATTGTGCGTGCAGCGTAGGTTCACTAGGTTAATTCCCAGAATGGCGGGACTGTCGTATGTTGAAAGGCTGGAGCGATTGGGCTTGTATACACTGGAATTTAGAAGGATGAGGGGGGATCTTATTGAAACATATAAGATAATTAGGGGATTGGACACATTAGAGGCAGGAAACATGTTCCCAATGTTGGGGGAGTCCAGAACAAGGGGCCACAGTTTAAGAATAAGGGGTAGGCCATTTAGAACGGAGATGAGGAAGAACTTTTTCAGTCAGAGGGTGGTGAAGGTGTGGAATTCTCTGCCTCAGAAGGCAGTGGAGGCCAGTTCGTTGGATGCTTTCAAGAGAGAGCTGGATAGAGCTCTTAAGGATAGCGGAGTGAGGGGGTACGGGGAGAAGGCAGGAACGGGGTACTGATTGAGAGTGATCAGCCATGATCGCATTGAATGGCGGTGCTGGCTCGAAGGGCTGAATGGCCTCCTCCTGCACCTATTGTCTATTGTCTATAATTGAGGTTGGAGCGTGATCTGAGATCAAAATTTTATCATATTTGGTATTTATTACATTAGGTACGAGTTTCGAGTCTAATAAAATATAATCGATACGAGGGTATGAATTGTGCATTTTAGAAAAAAAAGAGTATTCTCTGTCTGTGGGATGCTGTATCCTCCAAATGTCAACTAGATTGGTGGAGGAGATGAGATGTTTCAAAACCGTGGATGCATTCGAAGGGCTACACATTTTATTTGATGACCTATCCAGGTGCCAGTCGAGGATTGTGTTATGGTCCCCTGCAACAATCACATTCGAATTAGAAAGGTCAGGTAGCTTATCAAAGGTTTTGCGGAAGAAAGCTGCATCATCAATATTCGGACCATAAATGTTAAGCAGTGTTACATGAACAGAGTAAAGGTACCCAGTTACTATGAGAAATCGACCATTCGGGTCACTTACAATACAATACAATACAATATATCTTTATTGTAATTGTACCCAGGGGTACAATGAGATTGGGAATGCGCCTCCCATACGATGCAATAATTTAAGTAATTTAGACAACAGCAACCCAACGAAACAATTGTAACAGTTTTTAGACAGGGTAAAATGCAAGTTGATCTATGCGTTGTGACCATCCGGCTCAGCAGGACCGGTTCATAGCAGCTATGGCCCTGCCTGGGGATGAAGCTGTTCCTGAGTCTGGAGGTGCGGGCGTAGAAGGCCTTGTATCGTCTGCCCGATGGAAGGAGTTTGAACAGACTGTTGCAGGGGTGTGAAGAGTCTTTGTGGATGCTGGTGGCTTTTCTGAGGCATCGTGTGTTGTAGATGCCCTCCAAGTCTGGTAGCTGTGTTCCGATGGCCCTCTGAGCTCTATGGACTACCCGCTGTAGAGCTTTCCTTTCTGCCTCCGTGCAGCTGAGGTACCACACAGGGATGCCATGCGTTAGGATGCTCTCTATGGTGCAGCGGTAGAAGGTCGTCAGCAGCTGTTGGGGTAGACCAGACTTTTTCAGTGTTCTTAGGTAGAACAGTCTTTGTTGTGCCTTCTTGACCAGCGCAGCAGTGTTATTGGACCATGTTAGGTCCTCCGAAATGTGAGTGCCCAGAAACTTGAAGCTGGACACTCTCCACACTGTCCCCGTTGATAGAGATCGGGGCATATTCCCCGTTATGTGACCTACGGAAGTTGATGATCAGCTCCTTGGTCTTGGTGGTATTTAGGGACAGGTTATTATCCGAGCACCAGTCCGCCAGGTTCTGCACCTCCGCTCTATAGTTTCTTTCATCCCCGTTGGTGATAAGCCCGATCACCGTTGTGTCGTCTGCAAACTTGACAATGGTGTTGGTGTCGAATGCAGGAACACAGTCGTGTGTGAAGAGGGAGTAGAGCATGGGGCTCAGAACACAGTAGACATATGTCTGAAATCTATGTTTTTCTTAACCATAATTGCCACCCCGCGGGCTTTGCTAGAAAATGTGGATTGAAATATCTGATCTGCCCATCTCTTGGAGGAACACAAGGTCGGCAGATAAAGACCTAAGATGTGAAAACACCTTAGCTCGTTTAATTGGGTGGCCCATGCCCCGGACGTTCCAGTTCACCATGGTAACCCTCCCACGCACATCATCGTCCCCAGGTACCATCAGAAGGTGTAAATTGTATTACATAAGCAGCGACATAATAATTTGCCTCAAACAAAAAAACAGGAAGACCACCAACACAAAGGCGCATACAAAACTCGGACTTTCCCTCCCCCATCCCCACTCTCCCAAACAAAGTGAGAGAAAATATCCGAACATACTGTAAACGGGGGGTTACTTCAACTATCTAGCCTGTTAAGCCCAAAGGCTTAGCTAAAGGCTAAATTGTGAAACTGCTAGCTAGTTAACTACATATGGATCAGACCGGGTTCATCCCCAATAGGTTCTCTTTCTTGAATGTTAGAAGAGTAATGAATATTATGAATCACAAATTCGATAGTTCTTCCAAACAAGCCATTCTGTGTTTAATAATAATAATAATAATAATGCATTACATTTATATAGCGCTTTTCATATACTCAAAGACGCTTTACAGGGATTTAGAGAACATAGGGAAGTGAATAAATCGTTGGATGCTTTCAAGAGAGAGCTGGATAGAGCTCTTAAGGATAGCGGAGTGAGGGGGTATGGGGAGAAGGCAGGAACGGGGTACTGATTGAGAGTGATCAGCCATGATCGCATTGAATGGCGGTGCGTACAGGCTCGAAGGGCTCAATGGCCTACTCCTGCACCTATTGTCTATTGTCTAAATTCAGTCGGAAACTACTAAGCTAAAAACTAAACTCGACAGACCAAAAAAAAAAAAAGAACCTTTAGGCGTAGGTATCAATGTGTAACAAGAACCTTTTTTTAAAATATAGTTTTAACTAGCTCACTCTAATCCTCCATTATTTAAATTTGACAACAGCTTGTCACTTTATAAGCAAGCAGGCTGATTTAAATTACATCAAGCCAAATAGGGTAAACAGAAATGAATGAACATAAGGCAGCCTCCTCCATTTACGGAACAGGCCACAGTCACGTGTTTTTTAGTGTCCCGGTGATGTATTTCTGGGCTTCATCGGGCGAGTTGAAAAACGTCTCCACTCCATTGTAGGTAATACGAAGTGGTGCCGGGTGAAGTATGCCAAAGCGAAGCCCCTCCATCCCACGCAGCTGCTGTCTGATGCTATTTATATGCTGCTCATGTACGAGCGACTTTCGCTGTAGACCGAAATGGTTAGATCATTTACCGTCACTCGCCTTCGTTCTCTGGCAAGGCGTAGGATGTTGGAGCTCTCTTGGAAATGGTGAAGACGGGCTCTCGGAGGGGCCCCTTGTTTCGGTGGTGGTTGTAGGGTCCGATGTGCTCTGTCCAACAAAGGGGCCTTTTCAAGTTGGAAAGCATCTTTCAGCAGCACGGCGACTGCCTTGGCCCTCTGGTACCCCCACTATTCGGACATTATTGCATCTGGACCTCCCCTCCAAATCCAGCTCTCTCTTGAATGCATTCAGAGAACTGGCCTCCACTGCCTTCTGAGGCAGAGAATTCCACAGATTCACAACTGTCTGACTGAAAAGGTTTTTCCTCATCTCCGTTCTAAATGGCCCACCCCTTATTCTTAAACTGTGGCCCCTTGTTCTGGACTCCCCCAACATTGGGAGCATGTTTCCTGCCTCTAGCGTGTCCAACCCCTTAATAATCTTATACGTTTCAATAAGAGGGCGGCACGGTGGCGCAGCGGTAGAGTTGCTGCTTTACAGCGAATGCAGCGCCGGAGACTCAGGTTCGATCCTGACTACGGGTGCTGCACTGTAAGGAGTTTGTACGTTCTCCCCGTGACCTGCGTGGGTTTTCTCAGAGATCTTCGGTTTCCTCCCACACTCCAAAGACGTACAGGTATGTAGGTTAATTGGCTGGGTAAATGTAAAAATTGTCCCTAGTGGGTGTAGGATAGTGTTAATGTACAGGGATCGTTGGGCGGCACGGACTTGGTGGGCCGAAAAGGCCTGTTTCCGGCTGTATATATATGATAAGATCTCCTCTCATCCTTCTAAATTCCAGTGTATACAAGCCTAGTCTCGCTCCAGTCTTTCCACATATGACAGTCCCGCCATTCCGGGGATTAACCTAGTAAACCTACGCTGCACGCCCTCAATAGCAAGAATATCCTTCCTGTATTTTGGTCCAAGACCATTTAGTGATTTGTGGACAATTAAGGAGCACTTTACATTCGATTCTCTGACAGACTGGTAAACCAGTGTAGAGATCTGAGAATTGGTGTAATGTGTTAAAATCTTTTAGCGTTTGTTAAGACTCTAGCAACGTCGTTTTGGGCCTTGCGAACAGCCCCTTGAGATAGGCCTGTCAGAAGACCATCACTGCATCACTGAAATAAAATCTTGGCTTCAATCAAATTTCCTCAAACTCAACTGCAACAAATCTGAAATCATCATCATTGGTCCAAAAACGCTCACCAAATCCACCCAAAACTTCATCCTCAATATTGATGGTCTCCCAGTATCCACCTCACCTCACATCCGGAATCTTGGTATCATCTTTGATCAAACCCTCTCCTTCGACAAACACATCAAACACATCACAAAGACAGCCTTCTTCCACCTCAAAAACATTGCCCGTCTCCGTCCATCCCTCTCCTCCACAGCTGCAGAAACCCTCATCCACGCCTTCATCACCTCCCGTCTGGACTACTGCAACAGCCTCCTCTATGGCGCACCCTCAAAAATCATCAGTAAACTTCAATACATTCAAAACTCCGCTGCCCGTCTACTCACCCACACCCCGATCCGTGACCATATCACCCCCGTCCGTCCTTTACAAACTCCACTGGCTCCCCATCCCCCAGAGAATCCAGTACAAAATCCTCCTCATGACCTACAAAGCCCTCCATAACCTGGCCCCATCCTACCTGACCGACCTCCTCCACAGGCACACTCCCACCTGCACCCTCCGCTCTGCCGCTGCCAATCTCCTATCCCCCCCACATCCGGACCAAACTCAGATCCTGGGGGGACAGGGCTTTCTCCATCGCTGCTCCCACCCTATGGAACTCACTACCCCAAACCGTCAGAGACTCCTCCACACTCACCACATTCAAAACATCACTGAAGTCTCACCTGTTCAGCACTGCCTTCAACCACTGAAGGTCACCTCACCTTCTGACTCCTTTCTCTGTTCGTTTACTTATTTATCTATTTATTCACTTCCCAATGTTCTCTAAATCCCTGTAAAGCGTCTTTGAGTGTATGAAAAGCGCTATATAAATGTAATGTATTATTATTATTATTATTATTATTACAATAATCCATTCCTTCTCTCCTGAGATGCTGCCTGACCCGCTGAGTTACTCCAGCACTTTGTGAATAAATACCTTCGATTTGTACCAGCATCTGCAGTTATTTTCTTACACATTGAATGGGGAGAAGGCAGGAACGGGGTACTGATTGAGAGTGATCAGCCATGATCGCATTGAATGGCGGTGCGTACAGGCTCGAAGGGCTGAATGGCCTACTCCTGCGCCTATTGTCTATTGTCTATTGTCTATTGAATGGTGGTGCTGGCTCGAAGGGCCGAATGGCCTACTCCTGTACCTGATGTTATCTTATAGAAACTTACAAAATTCTTAAGGGGTCGGACAGGCTAGATGCAGGAAGATTGTTCCCGATGTTGGGGAAGTCCAGAACGATAATCAAGCCTATTTGAAATATTAATGTTAAGCATTAAGGGTAGGCACAATAAAACTTTGGCTTCGGCCTGAATCTTTTATTTTTGGTCAGAAAATATCACGTGTGAATATATTGTTGATACAATGATTTCGTACTGTTTAACTTTCACAAACGCGTTGGTCAATCTGTTGTATTGCGTTGACTGGGAAATAAATAAGTAAGTAAATAAACGGGCAATCTAATAAATAAATAAATATATTCTTGCCTGGGCAACAGGCAACGGCTGTGAATGAATTCAAAGCTCGTGTGCAGTCACCAGCGTGAGGGGGAGCTAGTCACGGGGAAGATCACAGAGGAAGTGAAACCACGCTACACAGCACCTTTTGATTTCCGGTCGCCGTTAGAAGACTGATCGCACAACAGCCCCTTGCGTCTCCCCCCCCCCCCCCCACATTCCACAGACGCGCGGTTTTGTAGGTCAATTGGCTCAGTAGAATTGTCCCCATTCGGCCCTTCGAGCCTGTACGCACCGCCATTCAATGTGATCATGGCCGATCATCCACAATCAGTACCCCGTTCCTGCCTTCTCCCCATATCAATAGACAATAGGAGCAGGAGGAGGCCATTCGGCCCTTCGAGCCAGCACCGCCATTCAATGTGATCATGGCTGATCATTCTCAATCAGTACCCCGTTCCTGCCTTCTCCCCATGCCCCCTGACTCAGCTATCCTTAATAGACAATAGGTGCAGGAGTAGGCCATTTGGCCCTTCGAGCCGGCACCGCCATTCAATGTGATCATGGCTGATCATTCTCAATCAGTACCCCGTTCCTGCCTTCTCCCCATGCCCCTGACTCCGCTATCCTTTAGAGCTCTATCTAGCTCTCTCTTGAATGCATTCAGAGAATTGGCCTCCACTGCCTTCTGAGGCAGAGAATTCCACAGATTCACAACTCTCTGACTGAAAAGGTTTTTCCTCATCTCCGTTCTAAATGGCCGACCCCTTATTCTTAAGCTGTGTGGCCCCTTGTTCTGGACTCCCCCAACATCGGGAACATGTTTCCTGCCTCTAACGTGTCCAACCCCTTGATAATCTTATATGTTTCAATAAGATCTCCTCTCATCCTTCTAAATTCCAGTGTATACAAGCCTAGTCGCTCCAGTCTTTCAACATATGACAATTCCGGGAATTAACCTAGTAAACCTACGCTGCACGCCCTCAATAGCAAGAATATCCTTCCTCAAATTTGGAGACCAAAACTGCACACAGTACTCCAGGTCTCACTAGGGCCCTGTACAACTGCAGAAGGACCTCTTTGCTCCTATACTCAACTTATGAAGGCCAACATTCCATTGGCTTTCTTCACTGCCTGCTAAATGGCCTACCCCTTATTCTTAAACTGTGGCCCCTGGTTCTGGACTCCCCCAACATCGGGAACGTGTTTCCTGCCTCTAACGTGTCCAACCCCTTAATAATCTTTAGATAGCGTTAGTGTGCGGGGATCGCTGGTCTGAAGGACCTGTTCCCGCGATGTATCTCTGAAATGAAATTAAAAAAGAAAAAGCACCACCGAAGAACAGGCCCTTCGGCCCGCAATGTGATAGGAGCAGAATTGCCCATCGAGTCGACTCTGCCATTCAGTCATTGCTGATCCATCTCTCACTCCTGCGTTCCCGAATGGGGTTGGGAGGGAGAGGTAGGTCAGCCATGATGGAATGGCGGAGTAGAATCGCATGGCCGAATTCAGCTCCTATCACTTACGAAATTATAAACTAAACTTTGGGATGTGGGAGGAAACCGGAACACCAGGAGGAAACCCACGCGGTCATAGGGAGAACGTGCAAACTCCACACACACACACACACACACACACACACACAGACACACACACACACACACACACACACAGACACACACACACAGACAGACAGTGCCCGAGGTCAGGATCGAACCCGGGCCTCTGGCGCTGTGAGGCAGTTGTTCTACCCTGCCTGGCCCCGAAAGAATCTTAAAGATAGCGGAGTCAAGGGATGTGGGGAGATCCAAACTCTAAATATATTCAAAACTAGGCTTCATATTCTGTAGTGTCTATGTCTTGCACTTTGATATTTGCCACTCTATATAACTTACTCGGTCTATTCTTATTACTTTTTTATATTTTATTACTTCTTATCTGATTTTATTGCTCTATCGTCCGCTCGCTCGTGTGTCAGGCTTAGCTGATGGCTTCTGCCCTCATCCAACATGTTGACAGGACTTTCCCACCTCCAAACCTTGTTCTGTATTTTTTTTTATTCTCTGCGTAAAGCACTTTGAATTGCCGTTGCTGTATGGAATGTGTTGTGTAAATAAACTTGCCCCTTGCCTTTGCCTCAACAAAATATCATGAAAAACCACAACATCATAAGTCAGAAGCAGATAAACAAAACAGAAAGAAAGCACAAATATAGTCAAGAACCATCATTTCTGTCACAAAATGCTGGAGTAACTCAGCAGGTCAGGCAGCATCTCAGGAGAGAAGGAATGGGTGACGTTTCGGGTCGAGACCCTTCTTTAGACTGATGTCAGGTGCCCAGAAACGTCACCCATTCCTTCTCTCCTGAGATAGACAATAGACAACAGGTGCAGGAGTAGGCCATTCGGCCTTTCGAGCCAGCACCGCCATTCAATGCGATCATGGCTGATCACTCTCAATCAGTACCCCGTTCCTGCCTTCTCCCCATACCCCCTCACTCCGCTATCCTTAAGAGCTCTATCCAGCTCTCTCTTGAAAGCATCCAACGAACTGGCCTCCACTGCCTTCTGAGGCAGAGAATTCCACACCTTCACCACACTCTGACTGAAAAAGTTCTTCCTCATCTCCGTTCTAAATGGCCTACCCCTTATTCTTAAACTGTGGCCCCTTGTTCTGGACTCCCCCAACATTGGGAACATGTTTCCTGCCTCTAATGTGTCCAATCCCCTAATTATCTTATATATTTCAATAAGATCCCCACTCATCCTTCTAAATTCCAGTGTATACAAGCCTAATTGCTCCAGCCTTTCAACATACGACAGTCCCGCCATTCCGGGAATTAACCTAGTGAACCTACGCTGCACGCCCTCAATAGCAAGAATATCCTTCCTCAAATTTGGAGACCAAAACTGCACACAGTACTCCAGGTGCGGTCTCACCAGGGCCCGGTACAACTGTCGAAGGACCTCTTTGCTCCTATACTCAACTCCTCTTGTTATGAAGGCCAACATTCCATTGGCTTTCTTCACTGCCTGCTGTACCTGCATGCTTCCTTTCAGTGACTGATGCACTAGGACACCCAGATCTCGTTGAACATCCCCTCTTCCTAACTTGACACCATTCAGATAATAATCTGCCTTTCTATTCTTACTTCCAAAGTGAATAACCTCACACTGATCTACATTAAACTGCATCTGCCATGTATCCGCCCACTCACACAACCTGTCCAAGTCACCCTGCAGCCTTATTGCATCTTCCTCACAATTCACACTACCCCCCAGCTTAGTATCATCTGCAAATTTGCTAATGGTACTTTTAATCCCTCCGTCTAAGTCATTAATGTATATCGTAAATAGCTGGGGTCCCAGCACCGAACCTTGCGGTACCCCACTGGTCACTGCCTGCCATTCCGAAAGGGACCCATTTAACCCCACTCTTTGCTTTCTGTCTGTCAACCAATTTTTCTATCCATGTCAGTCCATATCAAAACTAGGCTTCATTTTCTGCAGTGTCTATGTCTTGCACTTTGATATTTGCCACTCTATAAATCTTACTCTTGGTCTATTCTTGTTACTTTTTTATATTTTATTACTTCTTATCTGATTTTATTGCTCTATTGTTCGCTCGCTCATGTGTCAGGCTTAGCTGATGGCTTCTGCCCTCATCCAACATGTTGACAGGACTTTCCCACCTCCAAACCTTGTTCTGTATTTTTTATTCTCTGCGTAAAGCACTTTGAATTGCCGTTGCTGTATGGAATGTGTTATGTAAATAAACTTGCCCCTTGCCTTTGGCTCAACAAACTATAGTAAAAAACCACAACATCATAAGTCAGAAGCAGATAAACGAGACACGAATATAGTCAAGAACCATCATTTCTGTCACAAAATGGTGGAGCAACTCAGCAGGTCAGGCAGCATCTCAGGAGAGAATGTATTCAGAGAATTGGCCTCCACTGCCCTCTGAGGCAGAGAATTCCACACCTTCACCACTCTCTGACTGAAAAAGTTCTTCCTCATCTCCGTTCTAAATGGCCTACCCCTTATTCTTAAACTGTGGCCCCTTGTTCTGGACTCCCCCAACATTGGGAACATGTTTCCTGCCTCTAATGTGTCCAATCCCCTAATTATCTTATATGTTTCAATAAGATCCCCCCTCATCCTTCTAAATTCCAGTGTATACAAGCCCAATCGCTCCAGCCTTTCAACATACGATAGTCCCGCCATTCCGGGAATTAACCTAGTGAACCTACGCTGCACGCCCTCAATAGCAAGAATATCCTTCCTCAAATTTGGAGACCAAAACTGCACACAGTACTCCAGGTGCGGTCTCACCAGGGCCCGGTACAACTGTAGAAGGACCTCTTTGCTCCTATACTCAACTCCTCTTGTTACGTAGGCCAACATTCCATTGGCTTTCTTCACTGCCTGCTGAACCTGCATGCTTCCTTTCAGTGACTGATGCACTAGGACACCCAGATCTCGTTGAACATCCCCTCTTCCTAACTTGACACCATTCAGATAATAATCTGCCTTTCTATTCTTACTTCCAAAGTGAATAACCTCACACTTATCTACATTAAACTGCATCTGCCATGAATCCGCCCACTCACACAACCTGTCCAAGTCACCCTGCAGCCTTATTGCATCTTCCTCACAATTCACACTACCCCCCAGCTTAGTATCATCTGCAAATTTGCTAATGGTACTTTTAATCCCTCCGTCTAAGTCATTAATGTATATCGTAAATAGCTGGGGTCCCAGCACCGAACCTTGCGGTACCCCACTGGTCACTGCCTGCCATTCCGAAAGGGACCCACTTATCCCCACTCTTTGCTTTCTGTCTGTCAACCAATTTTTCTATCCATGTCAGTCCATATCAAAACTAGGCTTCATTTTCTGCAGTGTCTATGCCTTGCACTTTGATATTTGCCACTCTATAAATCTTACTCTTGGTCTATTCTTGTTACTTTTTTATATTTTATTACTTCTTATCTGATTTTATTGCTCTATCGTTCGCTCGCTCGTGTGTCAGGCGCAGCTGATGGCTTCTGCCCTCATCCAACATGTTGACAGGACTTTCCCACCTCCAAACCTTGTTCTGTATTTTTTATTCTCTGCGTAAAGCACTTTGAATTGCCGTTGCTGTATGGAATGTGTTATGTAAATAAACTTGCCCCTTGCCTTTGGCTCAACAAACTATAGTAAAAAACCACAACATCATTAGTCAGAAGCAGATAAACGAGACACGAATATAGTCAAGAACCATCATTTCTGTCACAAAATGGTGACGTTTCGGGTCGAGACCCTTCTGTAGACTGATGTCATGTGCCCAGAAACGTCACCCATTCCTTCTCTCCTGAGATAGACAATAGACAATAGGTGCAGGAGTAGGCCATTCGGCCCTTCGAGCCTGTACGCACCGCCATTCAATGTGATCATGGCTGATCATTCTCAATCAGTACCCCGTTCCTGCCTTCTCCCCATACCCCCTGACTCCGCTATCCTTAAGAGCTCTATCTAGCTCTCTCTTGAATGTATTCAGAGAATTGGCCTCCACTGCCTTCTGAGGCAGAGAATTCCACAGATTTACAACTCTCTGACTGAAAAAGTTTTTCCTCATCTCAGTTCTAAATGGCCTACCCCTTATTCTTAAACTGTGTGTGGCCCCTTGTTCTGGACTCCCCCAACATTGGGAACATGTTTCCTGCCCTCTAACGTGTCCAACCCCTTAATAACCTTATACGTTTCGATAAGATCCCCCCTCATCCTTCTAAATTCCAGTGTATACAAGCCCAATCGCTCCAGCCTTCCAACATACGACAGTCCCGCCATTCCGGGAATTAACCTAGTGAACCTACGCTGCACGCCCTCAATAGCAAGAATATCAAGAGATGCTGCCTGACCCGCTGAGTTACTCCAGCACTTCGATTTGCACCAGCATCTGCAGTTATTTTCTTACACCATCATTTCTGTCATTGACAGTCATTTCTCACTGCTGAGTGGTCACATATTTTGTGTCTTTCAAATATAATATAACACCTCTTCAGATCCAACCCTTTTGGTTGACAATTCACAGTCATAGAGCGATCCAGCGTGGAAAACAGGCCCTTCGGCCCAACTTGCCCACACCGGCCAACATGCCCCCCACTGCCTCGACACGTTCATTCCTTCTCTCCCTCTACACCGGTCCCACCTGCCCACGTTTGGCCCACCTCCCTCCAAAGCCATGTACCATCCATCTGCCAGGTAGAGTTGCAGCCTCAGTCCTGGGTTCAATGTTTAGACGTTAAAAATACAGCGTGGAAACAGGCCCTTCGGCCCACCGGGTCCCTGCTGACCAGCGGTCACCCCGTGCACTAGCACTATCCTAACACACTGGGGACAATTTACAATTTTATTGAAGCCAACTGACCTACAAACCTGCACGTGTTTGGAGCGTGGGAGGAAACCGGAGCGCCCGGAGAAAACCCACGCAGGTCACGGGGCGAATGTGCAGACAGCACCCGTGGTCGGGATTGAACCCGGGTCTCTGGCGCTGTGAGGCAGCAGCTCTACCCGCTGCACCACCGCGCCCGCCCTTAATCCCGACCACGGGCGCCGTCTGTGCGGAGTTTGCACGTTCTCCCCGTGACCTGCGTGGGTTTTCTCCGGGTGCACCGGTTTCCACCCACGCTCCAAACACGTGCGGGTTTGTAGGTCTAGTTTAGTTTAGAGACACAGCGCGGAAACAGGCCCTTCGGCCCACCGGGTCCGCGCCGCCCAGCGATCCCCGCACACTAACACTATCCTACACACACTAGGGGCAATTTTTACATTTGCCCAGCCAATTAATCTACAGACCTGCACGTCTTTGGAGTGTGGTAGGAAACCGAAGATCTCGGAGAAAACCCACGCAGGTCACGGGGAGAACGTACAAACTCCGTACAGACGGCGCCCGTAGTCGGGATCGAACCCGGGTCTCCGGAGCTGCATTCGCTGTAAGGCGGCAACTCTACCGCCGTGCCACCGTGGCCACCGGTCAAATGGCTTGTACAAGTTGTCCCTAGTGTGTGTGGGATAGCGCTAGTATGCGGGGTGATCGCTGGGCGGCATGGACTCGGTGGGCCGAAGGGCCTGTTTCCACACTGTGTCTCTAAATAAGAATCACGAGCTTCCTCTCTCAGCCGTTGTACAACAACATGAATCCACTTCATTACTTCCCCTTTCAACTGCCAAGACTCTGTTGCAGACTGATCAAGTCAAGTCAAGTCAAGTCAAATTTATTTGTCACATACACATACTCGATGTGCAGTGAAATGAAAGTGGCAATGCCTGCGGGTTGTGCACAAAAAGAATTACAGTTACAGTCCACAGACTTACAAGTTACAGGAGTAGAATTAGGCCATTCGGCCCATCGAGTCCACTCCGACATTCAGTCATGGCTGATCTATCTCTCCCTCCTAACCCCATTCTCCTGCCTTCTCCCCATAACCCCTGACACCCGTTCTAATCAAGAATTTGTCTCTCTCTGCCTTAAAAATATCCACTGACTTGTGGCCTCCACAGCCGTCTGTGGCAATGAGTTCCACAGATTCACCAGCCTCTGACTGAAGAAGTTTCTCCTCATCTCCTTCCTAAAGGAACGTCCTTTAATTCTGAGGCTGTGCCCTCTAGTCCTAGACTCTCCCACCAGTGGAAACATCCTCTCCACATCCACTCGATCCAGGCCGCTCACTGTTCTGTACGTTTTAATGAGACTGGATCTCTAAATTAAATAAAACACAAGAGTTTTCATGGAATGAGCTGCCAGAGGAGGTAGTCTAGTTTAGAGGTACAACGCATAAACAGGCCCTTCGGCCCACCGAGTCCGTGCCCACCAGCGATCACTACTTCTATCCTGCACACTCAGGACAATTTACAGAAGCCAATTAACCTGCACGTCTTTGGAGTGTGGGAGGAAACCGGAGCACCCGGAGAAAACCCACGTGGTCACGGGAAGAACGTGCAAACTCCTTACAGACAGCGCCCGAGGTCAGGATTGAACCTGCGTCCCTGGCGCTGTGAGGCAGCAACTCTTAGGTAGTTGATGCAGGGACTGTCACAACATTTAAAAGACATTCAGACAGGTACATGGATAGGACAGGTTTGGAGGGCTATGAGCCAAACATGGGCAGGTGGGACTAGTGTAGCTGGGACATATTGGCCAGCGTGGGCACGTTGGGCCGAAGGGCCTGTTTCCACACTGAATGGCTACATCTGTATGTATACAGACGCTTATACACAGATAGAAACATAGAAAATAGGTGCAGGAGGAGGCCATTCAGCCCTTCGAGCCAGCACCGCCATTCATTGTGATCATGGCTGATCATTCGCAATCAGTAACCCATGCCTGCCTTCTCCCCATACCCCCTGTCTCCGCTATCCTTAAGAGCTCTATCCAGCTCTCTCTAGAACGCATTCAGAGAATTGGCCTCCACTGCCTTCTGAGGCAGAGAATTCCACAGATTCACAACTCTCTGACTGAAAAAAGTTTTTCCTCATCTCTGTTCTAAATGGCCGACCCCTTATTCTTAAACTGTGACCCCTTGTTCTGGACTCCCCCAACATTGGGAACATGTTTCCTGCCTCTAACGTGTCTTAAATTCATCCAGTGAATTGACCTCCACTGCCCTCTGTGGCAGAGAATTCCAGAATTTCACAACTCTCTGGATGAACAAGTTTCTGCTCACCTCAGTTTTAAATGGCCTCTCCTTTATTCTAAGACTGGGGCCCCTGGTTCTGGACTCGCCCAACATTGGGAACATTTTTCCTGTATCTAGCTTGTCCAGTCCTTTTTATAATTTTAGACGTTTCTATAAGATCCCCTCTCATCCTTCTAAACTCCAGTGAATACAAGCCTAGTCTTTCCAATCTATATCGAAACATATAAGATTATTAAGGGGTTGGACACGTTAGAGGCAGGAAACATGTTCCTAATGTTGGGCGAGTCCAGAACCAGGGGCCACACAGTCTTAGAATAAAGAGGAGGCCATTTAAAACTGAGGTGAGGAAAAACATTTTCAGTCAGAGAGTTGTAAATCTGTGGAATTCTCTGCCTCAGAAGGCAGTGGAGGCCAATTCTCTGAATGCATTCAAGAGAGAGCTGGATAGAGCTCTTGAGGATAGCGGAGTCAGGGGGTACGGGGAGAAGGCAGGAACGGGGTACTGATTGAGAATGATCAGCCATGATCACATTGAATGGTGATGCTGGCTCGAAGGGCCGAATGGCCTCCTCCTGCACCTGTTGTCTATTGTCTAGGAAGGAATTGCAGACGCACAGATGATAAGACACAAAGTGCTGGAGTAACTCAGCAGGTCAGGCAGCATCTCAGGATAGGAGGAATGGGTGACGTTTCGGGTCGAGACCCTTCTTCAGACTGAAGGGTCTCGACCTGAAACGTCACCCATTCCTTCTCTCCCGAGATGCTGCCTGACCTGCTGAGTTACTCCAGCACTTTGTGAATAAATACCTTTGATTTGTACCAGCATCTGCAGTTATTTTCTTACACATTGAATGGCGGTGCTGGCTCGAAGGGCCGAATGGCCTACTCCTGTACCTGATGTTATCTTATAGAAACTTACAAAATTCTTAAGGGGTTGGACAGGCTAGATGCAGGAAGATTGTTCCCGATGTTGGGGGAGTCCAGAACAAGGGGTCACACAGTTTAAGGATAAGGGGGAAGTCTTTTAGAACCGAGATGAGAAAGGTTTTTTTCACACAGAGAGTGGTGAATCTGTGGAATTCTCTGCCACAGAAGGTAGTTGAGGCCGGTTCATTGGCTATATTTAAGAGGGCGTTAGATGTGGCCCTTGTGGCTAAAGGGATCAGGGGGTATGGAGAGAAGGCAGGTACGGGATACTGAGTTGGATGATCAGCCATGATCATATTGAATGGCGGTGCGTACAGGCTCGAAGGGCCGAATGGCCTACTCCTGTACCAGTTGTCTATTGTCTAATTTCTCCTCGTTTGACAGTCCTGCCATCCCAGGGATTAACCTTGTGAATGTTTGAAGGTAATGGACACAAAACGCTGGGCTAACCACAGCACCAGTTTTTTTGTGTCTACCTTCCACAAATTCACAACTCTCTGGGAGGGGAAAATTGTTCCTCATCTCAGTCCTAAATGGGTGAAGTTTCGTTTCGGGTGGAGACCCTTCTTCAGACTGAATAGTGGTGCCCAGTAAATGAGAGGGAGGGAGGGAGGGATGGAGGGGAGGGAGAGGAGAGAGGGAGGGAGGGAGAGGAGGGAGGGAGGGAGAGAGGGAGAGAGAGAGAGAGAGAGAGAGAGGAGGAGAGGGAGAGGAAGGGGAGGGGAAGGAGGGAGAGGAGAGAGGGAGGGAGGGAGAGGAGGGAGGGGGGAGAGGGAGAGAGAGAGAGAGAGAGAGAGAGAGAGAGGAGGGAGGGAGGGGAGAGGAAGGGGAGGGAGGGGGAGGGAAGGAGGGGAGAGGAGGGAGGGAGAGGAGGGAGAGCGTCCAATTGAGAGATTTTCGCCTCCAATTGAGAGATTTTCGCCTCCAATTGAGGGATTTTCGCCTCTAATTGAGAGATTTTCGTCTCTAATTGAGGGAAATCGCCTCTAAATCCCTCAATTAGATTTCGCCTCTAATTGAGAGATTTTCGCCTCTAATTGAGGGATTTCGCCTCTAATTGAGGGATTTCGCCTCTAATTGAGGGATTTTCGCTTCTGATTTAGATATTATCGCCTCTAATTGAGGGATTTTCGCCTCTAAGGGAGAGGGAGGGAGAGAGGGAGGGAGGGAGGGAGAGAGAGGAGGGAGGGTGGGGGCGTGTGAGTCAGTTGGGAGAGTTTGGGTCATTGCCAACTTTTACTTTTTCCGAATCATTCAGACTGTGATCCGTTCGGTTTCGTATCAGTTTCGCTTCCTGGAACCCACCGTCTTCTCGCTCCTTCGCCCAGCAGTAAGTTGAGAGAGAGATTTCGCCTCTAATTGAGAGATTTGTTGCCTCCAATTGAGAATTTGTGCTCCAATTGAGAGATTTTTCGCCTCCAATTGAGAGATTTTCGCCTCCAACTGAGAGATTTCGCCTCAATTGAGAGATGATCGCGTCCAATTGAGAGATTTTCGTCTCTAATTGAGGGGTTTTCGCCTCAAATTGAGAGATTTTCGCGTCCAATTGAGGGATTTCGCCTCTAATTG